>NW_004524687.1:9457424-9457916 GCF_000260255.1 Octodon degus
TTCCTTTTCCTGTCTCTTGCTTTCATTCACCACCCCCTTCTTCTTGAACAACCACCTACCTGAGGAACATCATAGCAGCAACTGGCATGTCATGACAAGCAGCTCATATACAGAAGACCAGAATGACAGGAACTCCAATCATGAAACTACTATTACAGATTACCATCTGCAGTGCACTAGCTTAGTTCACAGGTATCAGTATATATAGTTATTCAGGGTGAGAATCTTTCACAATAACTGCTAGATTCAAAAATCTTCTGAAGATTCTTAGGATCATAGTCTTGCCATCTTCTACATATAACTGTATGGCTTGACTTATTCATAGTTCCTACCTCTTCTTTCCCTCTCTTGATTAGTTAGTCCTTGAGATCTTGCTTTCCTTTTACTTGAATTATACCTTTCTATTTGTATTTCTTCTTTTGACTTCTTATACTAGGGAGACTATACGATATTTACACATGTGTGTCTGGTTTATTTCACTTATGAGTATAT
>NW_004524687.1:9475199-9477762 GCF_000260255.1 Octodon degus
TTCACTAGCTGCACCAGCATCTTCAAGATCTGAAACTCTGTCTTCACTCTTACTTAAATGGTTTTGCAAGCTTTTGATTGAGATTTTAATTTCCTCTATATCTCTTTTACTCTGCTTCATGCGATCTATTTCTTTCCTGTATTGCTCATTCAAGGAATCCGTCATTTTTCTAATCTCCTCTATTTTTTTTTATCAATATCTTCTTTAGAAGCAATTATAAGTTCTTTCACTGCAGTTTTTTTTAGATTGCATTTCCTGCCTATGTTTCTGTAGTTGCTTCTTTTTTTCAGATGCTGTGAGCTCTGAGAATTATTTTTTTATTTCTGAAAAGAATTGCACTCTGAGTTCCTCTGTATCTTTCTGCTGTTGCTTATTTACTATCAACGCTATTAATTCATGCATTTGAGCCAAGCTAGTGTCCTCCACAGTTGTTCTGTGTGGATCTTGTGTTTCCTCCATATGTTTCTGCATTTGATTCTTTAGTGCAGATGTTATTCATTCAGGGATTTCTTTCTTTTCTTTTTCAATCTGAGTTCCTCTATACCTTTCTGCAGCTGTTTCCTTATTTCAGAAGCTGTTGATTCATTGCTTTCAGCTATGTGATTCCCAATTTGTTCTGTGTTAGTGTCCTCTGCACTTGTTACAGGTGGGCTTGGGTTCTGAGATTGCATTTTGTTCCTTCTCATCATTTTGTGTAGCACTGTCGTCTGACCTTTGTTGTAGATCTTTTTGGTGTTATAACCTTAGTATGTACTAAAGTTCAGGTTCAGATCTACAAAGCTTGGATTTATCCCACTGTGCCTGGCTTGGGTCTGGCTGCTGTGCTCAGCTCCTTCCTGCTGCTGCCCTTGAGGGTGAACCTGTTGTGGCCCTCTGGCAAGATTTCCTGCTCCTGGACTAGCTGGGTGGTTCTATCCTCTACACTCTCTGCAGGGATTGCAACTTCAGGGCTACACCCCAGGCCTGTATGCCAGGCCTGAGCTGAGCCTGGAGGGGACAATGTGGGGTAGTGGGGAGAGGCAGCTCTCCCACACACTCACCGGGTCTGGGCTAGGACTGGGTCTGGGGGTTCTAGGAACATGAGAGAAATTCCTATTTGGCAGGCGAGGTGGGAGAGGTGCTGCGGAGTGGTGGGGGGCATCCCAAGGGGGTGGAAGAGGGTCTCACCCATGTTGCGCCTGGGCTGGGCGAGAAACAACTTTTCAATTAATTGATTCTTTGTATTGTTTTTAGTTTTCAATGCATTAGTTTCTGTTTTGTTCCTTATAATTTTCTCCCTCCTATGAGCTTTTCACTTAGCCTGTTATTTTTCTAGAAGTTTGAGGTTTGATATTAAGTTTTTGTGTCCTTTTTCTATTTTCCTTATGTGGGCACTCACTACTATAAAGTTACATCTTAGGACCACTTTCACTGTATCCCAAAAGTTCTGGTATGTTGTACTGTTATTATCATTTCATTATAGTAACCTATTAGTTGTTCAGGATGGTGCTTTTTAATTTCCATGTGTTTATGAAGTTCTTGTGGTTTATTTCACCACTGATTTCCAATTTCATTGTACTATGGTCTGATAATATTCATGGAATAATTTCATTTCCTTTGCATTTATTTAAGCATGTTCTGTGGGCAAGTATGTGTTTTCTATGTTGGAAAATTTCCCATGTGCAGCTGAGAAGAATGTATATTCTGATGTTGTGGAGTGGAACAATCGGTAGCCATCTACTAAGTCCCTTTGTTCAAAAGGTTGGTTCAAAAAATGTTTGGTTCAATTCTATTATTTTATTGTTAGGTTTTGTCTAGTGGATCTGTCTTTTTGTGATGGTGGTATATTGAAATTCCCCTAATACGACTGTGTCAGTGATTACTTGATTTTTCATGCCCATTGATATTTGCATTATTGGGTGCACTAGTATTTCTTGCATATACACTTATGCTTGTTATTTCTTCCTTTTTAGATTCTTCCTTTTACAAGGATGTAGTAATCTTCTTTATCCTCTTAATCTGTCTTGGCTTGAAATTCACCTTGTCTGCAAATGGAATAATTATCCCTGCTTTATTCTGGGTTCCTGTTGCATAGAGTATTATTTCCATCCTTTAATTTTCAGTCTGTGAATTTTTTGAATGAAATGTGTTTCTTATATGTAGCATATTGTTAGATGTTGTCTCTTGATCCATTCTTCCAGTCTGTGTCTTTTGATTGGTGAACTGAGGCCATTAGCATCGATCATTATAACTGATATGTATAAACTTATCATTGTCATATTATTTTCCTGTTGTTGGATCCCCCTCTATTTTCCCATCTTCAGACTACTTGTTTGCCTTACCTAATATATTTCTTCTGTTGGGGTTGATGGAAGTTGTAGTCCTTGTTATCTCTTTCTAGAATCTTCTTCAAAGCATTTTTTTTTTTAAATTTCTTTTTTCTTTCTTTTTATTTAACATTTATTGTGTGTGTGTGGCCAGCTCAGCCCACCAGGGGGCGCAGCTGGCTGGCATGTGGTGCTGGGGATCGAACCGCGGTCCCTGTGCTTTGCCAAGCTTGTTCCAAGTAGGTGCTTTAGACCAC
>NW_004524687.1:9479122-9480532 GCF_000260255.1 Octodon degus
TTTAAGCTAAGAGAAAGTAGCTATATATCTATCCTAACTAATATATATATGTATATCCTAACTAATATACATATATATATTCACTACAAAATGGTCCTTCATTTATATCCCCTTTTTTGTTTTGTTTTTTCAGAGATGGCTGTTCTATTGCTGTTAGAGAAGCTGTATTTGGAGATTTGTTTAAAGGATCTCTTCATACTTGATGCCAGTTCAAATATTGTAGGTACTTGAATTCAGCAAAATATCCCAATATAGTCCAATAGTCTATAAAAGTAGTGGGTCATCAGGAGAACTGGCAATTTTTAGAAGTTGTTGACTTGAGCCTTTCATAGCTCAGCATATTAATATGGCATTACTTTTTATGCCTTGTAGTTATACTTTTCTGCTGGATGGTTAAGACCAAACTAAAGCAGCAGCTATGTAACTAAAAATGTAACTTTTGTATCTGACAAAGTCAGTTAAATCCCCTCAGGATTTACCCTAAAACCATGTAGAGTAGCTTGTAGATCTTTTGTCAGTGTCAGCCATGTGGATGAGTCATGGCCATTGTTTGACCAATTTGCTCTCTGTGAAAGCTTGATAGTTTTTTTTTTTTTTCTCTCTAGGTGACTCTCCTTAGGCACACTATATATCACTGATCACTTTCCTCTGTGGCCCCATAATCCCTTTGATCAGAAAATTTGGGATACCACTGAATTACAGGCTGTCACAGCACAGGTTCTCTTATGTCCTGATTCCCCACTGACCTTGAAAGACTAAGGTCAAAATATTGGCTATCCTTGTAACCATTCTTTTTCTCTGATTTTTGGTCTGCAAACTTTAGCTGTTAACCATCCAGAAGAGAAGCTTAATGATATTATTACCCTGTAACAGAGGTAGTTAAGCTTGACATCACTGTCTGTCTGAATATCAAATGCCTTAGACATAATATGAAACTGGTATTTGCCAACAACCATGAATATTCTAAATTTTATTTTATTTATTTTTTTAAGGTTTTACAGTTTATTAAATCCTCTAGTGAACAAAGTCACAGTCACTGCAGACAGGCACTGCAGAATCTACTCCTTCGGCTGTTCTCCAATCTCCAGCTCACTGCCACTTCATTTCTTTTTGCCAGCACCAATGTTAGCCTTTGCGGTGTCCCTGACTTTCTTCATGCTGTCCTTGCATTCCTTCAGCTGCTTTCTTGAGGTCTTTTTCTTCTCATACAGGCCGTGTCTTGCAAGTCTCTGTTTGGGCTCATTTTTCTTCGCATAATCCAGGGAATCATAAATCATGCCAAAGCCAGTCGTCTTGCCAAACACCAAAATGGGTTCTGAATCCAAACACAAAAATGACATCTGGTGTGGTCTTGTACATTTTGGCGAGTTTTTCCTGAATTTCTGTCTTAGGTACTGTTGCTTCCCCAGG
>NW_004524687.1:9480927-9488311 GCF_000260255.1 Octodon degus
AGTAGTACACATTTAGAAGGCCAAAATGATAGGTATTTCAAGCATAGTTTTAGTGTTACACATTGCTGTCCTCAGTGTAGTTGCTTAGTTTACAGATGTCAACATATAGAATTGGTTAGGGTGAGAATTCTACCCACTAACTGCTAATTTCAAAAACCTGATGGAGATTCTTATGATCATTTCCTTAACCATCTCTGATTTGATTTTTTCTAGAGCTTTATTTAATTGTTTTGTTGCTACCACCTCAGAGAGGCCAGATGGGTTTCACCTCACTGCACACTGGGTTTACCTTTGGTTAACTGCATGTCTGAGGTTACATCTTGTTTAAGTGCCTTCACACTTTCTTTTTTTTAATTTCTGAGGTGATGATTATAAACTTCCTTTACCGTGTAGCTTTATTGCTAATTTAGAGTCCTCAGGAAATCACTACTTCTCCTAGTTATCTTCAAGGTGTAGCTCATTTTTGGTTTTTGAGTCTTCTGCAAGATCCTAGCTCTTCAATTTTTGGTGGATGAGAAGTTGTTTCCTGTTTGGTCCAGCCCCTAAATCTTTGGCACTATATCATAGTATTTTCTCTGACCCTTAGTTAATCTCAGTCTTGGGATACTAGGAAGAACAGTTGCTTTGAACAACTATGTTACTTTTGGCTCTAGTGGTACCAATGACAATAGCATAAACTCAGCCTACAAAAGAACAATCTGAAGTAACCTTTAATTTGCCACCTTTAGCCATATGAACTAGATTTGTGGTTATATAACAAAACCTAAGACAAATGAGAAAATTGTATGTATTGTATCAGTCCTTAACATGTCAGTTTTGCCCAAAGAGACTAAAATTTACAATGGAGGGCCAGCAAGACAGCTCAGAGGTCTAAAGCACCTGCTTAGGCAAGCTTAGGCAAAGTGCAGGGACCACAGTTTGATCCCCAGCATCACATGCCATGCTAGCCCCACTCCCAGGACAGGCTGATCCTGCTACAAAAATAAATAAATAAATAAATAAATAAATAAATAAATAAATAAAATGGATTAGGGGAAAAATAGAGAAGTGGAAGAAGAGAAAGAGACTAGAAAGAAGTAAGGTTGGAAGACAAAAGGGGATCATGTTAATTTTGGGAAACTAGTGTTGAGGACTAGAGGGGACAAGAAAGAAAGAGCTAAACAGAACAGAATAGGACTACGACCATGAAGACACTAGACACCATGCACATACTTTTATAAAAACAAGTTCAAACAATGAAAAGGAAAAAAACAAAACAAAACAGAGAGTCCTCTTCTAGGTTTATCTCTGCTGTCACTGGTAGATACATGTGGAGACGGAATCCCAATCTGTGCTGATTTATTCCAGTTAGCCAGAAGTAGCTTTTTGGTGGGGTAGAGAATAATTTCAGTAAACCTGCACCTTCTGGAGGCCTGTAGCCATCCGGGCACGTTCTGTGGGCCTGAGCCCAGGTGGAAGCCGCTAGGTGGCGCCAGCAGCAGCTCTGAGTTCTGAGCTCAGCCAGCCCCTCTCCAAAATGGTTACCGGCCGGTGGTTGTCCCAAGTGAGAAGACCAAGCTTTCAAAACTCCCCACCAGCTAGTGCGGGCCTTCACGTCCGCTGCTCCTCCCCACTGGTGTATCTCTCTGTGGAGGTCTTTGGGGTCATCAGCGGTCCCAGTGTGTCTACAGGTCTGAATTGCTCCTCTTTTGCAGTACATCCCACCTCAGGAGGTGCCATAGGGTACCTCTTTCTTCTTCATTGAAGTTTCTCTCTTCACTCTCTGGGCTTGCATTTGCGCCTCAGTTCCCTCCTGGGCTCAGCAGCCCCACTTCTCTCCTTCTTGTCTACCCCATGCTGTTAAATTCCGGTGAGTAGATGGCAACACTCACAGAGGCTCTTTCTCTGGTGCGCACACGCTACCATCTTGCCTCTTTTCTCTTTTTAAAAAATATTCTCTAAATTCTTTGGCTTCCCGCAATACAGACCCGTAATTGATATTTCGTTTTGAATCCAAATACTTGTTAGTATACATACTTATTTTTAAATTTTAAAAATTTCTAATTTTCTACTTAACCAATGGTATTATATGTAAGCTAAGAATATCCTCCAATGAATCTTCCAGCTCATATTCATTCAGCAAAAATACTCATTTCAGCTCATGAACTCTTGGCATCTCCCTGCCTTTGACTATTGATTCATATTGGTCTGAACACCTGAGTCCTGGGTCTCATGCTTCATTGTAAGCAGAAACCAGGTGAGCTCTGGGAGCTCACGTCTGGCTGGAGTCACCACTCACCACTCACCCTCAGCGTTCAGTGTGCAAGGCAGAGTCACAGGCACAAAGGGCCCCACCAGGAGCAGTGTGTGTTGTACGGATTGTGGGATTTCCTGTCTAATTCATGCTTTGTAGGGCCTTTCACATCTCTCTTACACGGAAGCTAGCCCCTCCCAATACACATATGATCTTCCTTCATTACCCCTCCTTTGAAATCTTCACTTATTATTTCCATTAACTCATTTCCAGTAGTTTGATTTGGAAATCTGCTTGTGGAACCAATAACTTTCCTCCACCCACTGCTCTTTGGGGTTTCTAATCAGTGCTATTTAAAGAACTTGTATCTTCAGTTACATCAATTAACTGGTAATCAACTGACTTCACCTGCTCTCTGTTAGATGATATGTTGCCCACACATCTGTTAAGGCGTTCTTCAGGGGTGGTGCTTTTCTGTTTTCTTTGCTTGCAGTAGTTTCAGCTAGGCTGTGGACAGTTGCCTCACTGGCAGATAACAAGAGCAACTTTCCAGTGATGTGATGTTTAGCTTTGACAGTTATCTTCCTGACTTTGTAAGGAACATCCTGGTATTATTGTTGCCAGACTCATGAGAAGCTTATTTCTTACTTCACACACACAAGTGACTAAGAATGCTTGCATTTTCTTGCATTTGTATACCATTCAGGAGTGACAATGGTTCCAGGCCACCTGTGGAGTGTTGAGTGAATGGGTGTCATTTGCATGGAGCCCTTTCTTCATTTGATACTTGCAAATAAGATACCTACACTGAGGGACAGAAGACATCCAGGGCAGATAAATCCACATTTGAGACAAGTTTGTAAATTATCTAGTCTTTTTCTTCAACTCCTGTGTCTCTTTTATGACTCTGCTTTAAGAATTTAATTAAAAACTTGCCACAATTAATGTGTGTAAAAAATAAATGTTTCATTATAAAATACTCAGTCGAGGTCTTTCCAGGATCTTGCATTCAGGCTGACCTTGAACTAAGTGCGTACACAGGAGATAGGAGTTAGGGCCTGGCAAAGCTGGCCAGGGAAAATGAGTGGGACCTGTCCTAAGTCTCCAACCAGGCCTGACTCTCACAGTCCCTCTTCTGCTTGCCAGCAGAATCAGTATTCTCGGCAAGGAATTCAGCTCAGCATTTGGCAAACACAGGAAAGGCGAAAAGATAGTACAAGCAATTTTGCAGGACTTGGAGACACTCCAAAATTTACTAAGGACACTTCAAAGGACTCTGCCCACTGAGATGCAGGATTGCCAGAAAACTCTAACCACAGATGTTCATTGGGATCTTCCCACCTAATGTCCCCTGCTTTCTCTCTATCCCTATCAAAGGAGCACATCTTTTCTTTGTTGGGACAGAAAGTCTTATTGTCCTCTCTGCCTGAACCCAGGCACAATAAAGTCCATGTTCTGTTGCCTTTACACAAGCCTGTCAGTCTCTGCTGTTTACATACATCACGCCTGTTGAATAAAAATGCCAGGACAGTACCAAGTAATTCCCAGTATGTGAGCTCCAGGAGAGCTCTCATGAGATGTAGATGACATAGAAGAAGACCAGCTAGCGTGGAGAGCTGCTGTAGCGGGTTTATTATGTAACACTTGGAGATCCCAGCTAGGAGAGAACATTTGGGAGCGGCCAAGCACAAGAATAAAGCTCAGGCACTGGAGACCAAGGTAAGACCCACTTAGGCACTCTACATTTCTTTCTAAAATGCTACAAGAAGGGGGGGGGGGCTGGGGAGATGGCTCAGTGGAATAAGCGCTTCCGTGGCAAGCGAAAGGGTCTGAATTCAATCCCCGGTTCCGCCAAAAACAAAAAAACCAAAACCAAAACCAAAAAATAAAATACTACAAAGGTTTTTTTTTTTTTTTTTTCTTTCTCCTCTTCCCCCTCACTCTCTCCTCTAACCCAGGAATCAGGGGACTGTTCTCAGGGGATGGGAGAAGCGACTCAATTAAACATGAAAAGCTAATCGGGTAATATAAATCCTGCTCAGAGCCACTTTGTAGTGGTCTCCACTACACAACCAGCTAGAAAATAAAACAAAAGCCTACATTCCCTTCTGGGCCTTGCTGGGGAGATGGCTCAGTAGAATAAGTGCTTGCCTGGTAAGTTCAAGGGCCTGAGTTCAATCCCCAGTTTTGAAAAAAAAAAAAAAAAAAAAAAAAAAAAAAAAAGGAAAGAACCCTTCTGGGCCCTCTACAACAGGCCATCCAAATGTATGGGAGCAAAGTTCTGCTGGCTCTTGGCCCAGGCGGACCACCTAGTATCCACCCTGGAGACCAAGTGCTGGTGTAAACTTGGAGAGAGGGAACACTAGGAGACCAATTAAGACCAAAACAGAAGAGATCCTTATAATACCCACTGCAGTAAAGGTGGCAGAAACAGATAATTGGATTCATCTTTCTAGATTAAAGTTAGTCCCACTGAACTGCCTAAATGACATGGTCACCCAAAAGGAAAAACCAAATGCAATCCTGTCAACCTTCTGAAGCTTGAAATTTCTCTTTAGAAGGCAAAGCTCCAGTGCTGCTTCAGACAAGTGAACAACACCGTGCTAAGGCCATGGCTCCCAGACTCTTGCTACTTTATCTGGTATACCTCTCTAATGTACATTCTTCTCCCTAGAAAGCACGGAAGTCTGATTTGCTTCTCACACCTGGGATAATTATAAAGTTTTTTCTCCCATCAAACAGGGAGCTTGGAAATCATTAACTCTTTTCTCATTATTTTCTGACAGCTTTTTCTTCCCTCAACCTACCTACAAGCCTCAACACACCAAGCTAGTTGGAGAGTACATAATCCCTAATCAGTGGGGCCTACAGCTCCTTTCAGCTATTAAAGAAACTATAGATGACAGAGACCTCCCCTCTGTCAACACCTCATGAAGATTTGTGGTGTTTTGTGTTCTCAGGGGCAAATGAGATAGGAGACGAAGGTGTGACAAAGCTGGCTGGGAAAAATGAGCAGGACCTGTCAATTACAAGATCCCAGGGCAACACCAGGACCCCACACGTGGCACTTCTCCTGAGCTCTCATGAGATGTAAGTGACATAAAAGAAGATCAGCCAGCATGGAAAACTGTTATTGTACATGAGTTTTCATGATAGCTTGTCCTGTGTTTCTCAGATGAGGCATGTACTTCTATGTTTTTACCGTTTTTTCTTTTTTTTTTTTTTTTGCCCAAGTTCACTCTGTAGAGCATGTTTCTTCCACATCTATTCACTCTGTACTTTTCAAATAAACTTTCGACACTATTTGCAGCTTGTCTCATCCAGTTCTTTGTTCAAGGCAAGAAGGAGCCAGGATACTTTTGATTGGTGAACCATTTCCCAAGGAACTACGTGGTAATGGTATAGGGGAAGGAAACTCCCGACCTGAAACGTAGCTAGGATGAGTGCGTGTTCTATAAAACTGAAGAATGAATTTTAGGAACAAATGGAAATTAAGAGCAGAATATATTTATTGGGGGAAAGAAAGCTTCTATCAGAGAGAGAGAGAGAGAGAGAGAGAGAGAGAGAGAGAGAGAGCGCACCAAGCAGGTTGTCCCCATGAAGTGGTGTGTTTTAGGGACTTTTATAGAGTAATATCAGGTGGTGAGGTGGGTCTAAGGTGGTGTAGAACCTGGGGACTCACTTAGGTGGGCATGAGCTGGAACAAAACTATGGTCGACCAATGAGATTACAAGTACCACTGCTCAGGTACAGTTGATTAAATCCAGCAGCAAATGAAGAAGCAAATCATGTGGCAAGTGGGCATGAATATGGGGTAGGTTCTCTTTCTGTTGGGGGTTGGGTTAGTGACTCTTTAGGGCTCTTTCAAGGTGACTGATAATCTAAACAGGCATCACCTTGACTATCATAGCCACCTGACTATGGACTGAAACCTCCATTAACTGTGAGCTAAGTAAATCTTTCCGTCCCTTATTTTGTGTGTCCAAGTATTTGTCCCAGCAATGAGAGAAGAGTAACTGAGATACAGTACATAACCATAATACATAACACATCTCAGATCTTTCCCTCCATTTTCTCTCTTTTTTCCAGAATAAGATTCATTTATATATGTTCTTATAAAGTTAATCATTGTATATACAGATTATCATCCAGACTAATAGGCCAAAATTTATGTAAATCAAATGAAACAGTTATATTAAGTTAGGACACATTTTTGGATACATTATCTCACTCTGGATTACAATAACTTTTTTCTCTCTTTCTTCCTATTGTCTTTCATTTTGCACTGTATATATTGAATTTTGCATATAAGAGAAACCATGCTAAACTGGGTGTGGTGGGGCATGCCTATAATCCCAGAACTCAGGAGGCTGAGGTAGGAGGATCATTGCAAGTTCAAGACCAGCCTGGGCTACAAAGTGAGCTCAAGGCCAGCTTGAATTGCATAGGGAGACCCTGTCTCAAAAAGACAACAACAACAAAAGAGAAACCACATGATATTTATATGTCTGATTTACTTAGCATTATCATCTTAAGGTATATTATTTTCCTACAGATAAGTCAGGTTTATTCTCTATGGCAAAATAGTATTTCTTTGTGCATAAATACTGTGCTTTCTTTCTTTCTTTTTTAAAAAATATATTTTAGGGAATGATGTACAGGGTGTTCAAGGTCTCACTACTAGATCGGACTCCTAGTGATCCACCTGTTTACAGCGTCCCAAGAGCTGGGATTACAGATGCATGCCACCACGTCCCGTCTCAATTGCCGTCTCAGTGAGCCCCAGGGGTGGAGTTGGCATGGCAGGCCTGGGTATTGAACCCCTGGCCCCTGCGCCTGCTTGCAGGAGTTTTAATCCGCTAAGCTATTTGGCTGGCCCTGAGCTATTTGGCTGGCTCGGTTAATACCATGCTTTCTTTATCCATTTTTCTGTTATTAGATGTATAGGTTGCTTGCTTTATGAATTGTACTGCTACAAACATGGGTATGCATACATCGCTGTAGAAACTAACATATCATGCTTTATTTTAAAAATATATTTAGTATAGGGTCTAAGGTTTTCACTACACAGATTGGACTCATAGTGATCCTTCCTGTTTTCCAACCTCCAAATGCTGGGATTACAGGTGCACGCTACCATGTACAGTCTGA
>NW_004524687.1:9488411-9493018 GCF_000260255.1 Octodon degus
TGGCACTTCTCCTGAGCTCTCATGAGATGTAAGTGACATAAAAGAAGATCAGCCAGCATGGAAAACTGTTATTGTACATGAGTTTTCATGATAGCTTGTCCTGTGTTTCTCAGATGAGGCATGTACTTCTATGTTTTTACCGTTTTTTCTTTTTTTTTTTTTTTTGCCCAAGTTCACTCTGTAGAGCATGTTTCTTCCACATCTATTCACTCTGTACTTTTCAAATAAACTTTCGACACTATTTGCAGCTTGTCTCATCCAGTTCTTTGTTCAAGGCAAGAAGGAGCCAGGATACTTTTGATTGGTGAACCATTTCCCAAGGAACTACGTGGTAATGGTATAGGGGAAGGAAACTCCCGACCTGAAACGTAGCTAGGATGAGTGCGTGTTCTATAAAACTGAAGAATGAATTTTAGGAACAAATGGAAATTAAGAGCAGAATATATTTATTGGGGGAAAGAAAGCTTCTATCAGAGAGAGAGAGAGAGAGAGAGAGAGAGAGAGAGAGAGAGAGCGCACCAAGCAGGTTGTCCCCATGAAGTGGTGTGTTTTAGGGACTTTTATAGAGTAATATCAGGTGGTGAGGTGGGTCTAAGGTGGTGTAGAACCTGGGGACTCACTTAGGTGGGCATGAGCTGGAACAAAACTATGGTCGACCAATGAGATTACAAGTACCACTGCTCAGGTACAGTTGATTAAATCCAGCAGCAAATGAAGAAGCAAATCATGTGGCAAGTGGGCATGAATATGGGGTAGGTTCTCTTTCTGTTGGGGGTTGGGTTAGTGACTCTTTAGGGCTCTTTCAAGGTGACTGATAATCTAAACAGGCATCACCTTGACTATCATAGCCACCTGACTATGGACTGAAACCTCCATTAACTGTGAGCTAAGTAAATCTTTCCGTCCCTTATTTTGTGTGTCCAAGTATTTGTCCCAGCAATGAGAGAAGAGTAACTGAGATACAGTACATAACCATAATACATAACACATCTCAGATCTTTCCCTCCATTTTCTCTCTTTTTTCCAGAATAAGATTCATTTATATATGTTCTTATAAAGTTAATCATTGTATATACAGATTATCATCCAGACTAATAGGCCAAAATTTATGTAAATCAAATGAAACAGTTATATTAAGTTAGGACACATTTTTGGATACATTATCTCACTCTGGATTACAATAACTTTTTTCTCTCTTTCTTCCTATTGTCTTTCATTTTGCACTGTATATATTGAATTTTGCATATAAGAGAAACCATGCTAAACTGGGTGTGGTGGGGCATGCCTATAATCCCAGAACTCAGGAGGCTGAGGTAGGAGGATCATTGCAAGTTCAAGACCAGCCTGGGCTACAAAGTGAGCTCAAGGCCAGCTTGAATTGCATAGGGAGACCCTGTCTCAAAAAGACAACAACAACAAAAGAGAAACCACATGATATTTATATGTCTGATTTACTTAGCATTATCATCTTAAGGTATATTATTTTCCTACAGATAAGTCAGGTTTATTCTCTATGGCAAAATAGTATTTCTTTGTGCATAAATACTGTGCTTTCTTTCTTTCTTTTTTAAAAAATATATTTTAGGGAATGATGTACAGGGTGTTCAAGGTCTCACTACTAGATCGGACTCCTAGTGATCCACCTGTTTACAGCGTCCCAAGAGCTGGGATTACAGATGCATGCCACCACGTCCCGTCTCAATTGCCGTCTCAGTGAGCCCCAGGGGTGGAGTTGGCATGGCAGGCCTGGGTATTGAACCCCTGGCCCCTGCGCCTGCTTGCAGGAGTTTTAATCCGCTAAGCTATTTGGCTGGCCCTGAGCTATTTGGCTGGCTCGGTTAATACCATGCTTTCTTTATCCATTTTTCTGTTATTAGATGTATAGGTTGCTTGCTTTATGAATTGTACTGCTACAAACATGGGTATGCATACATCGCTGTAGAAACTAACATATCATGCTTTATTTTAAAAATATATTTAGTATAGGGTCTAAGGTTTTCACTACACAGATTGGACTCATAGTGATCCTTCCTGTTTTCCAACCTCCAAATGCTGGGATTACAGGTGCACGCTACCATGTACAGTCTGAGGGTCTCAGTGCACCCTGGAGGCTGGGGTGGCATGGCATGCTGAGGTTCACATCCTGGTGAACCTACTTCTGCCTAAGCAGGTGCTTTAATCTGCTGAGCTCTCTGGCCTGCCTCATGCTTTTTGATATTTAAATAAAAATTTACAACTAAACTCAAGATTGCCTAGAATTTTTCATGTTATTTTCTAGAAGTTTTATGTTTTGCATGTAGATCTACAGTCTATCTTGGGTTAATTTTTGTGAACAATGTAGGATTTATAATGTGGATTTTTTGGTAGGTAGATCTTGGTTTTTCAGCATCATTGTTTAAGAGACTGTCCTTTCTTCATTGATTGACTTCCTCTGTCACGTACCACTTGATTAGATTTGTGTGTGTTTATTTTTGGGATATCTATCCTGCTCCATCACAGGGTGGACAAGAGTGTGGCTCTGCCGTGAGAGCTTGCCTGGGTTAGAGGGCGGCCTTTCTTTGTTCCCTTGACTGTCTGCTCTTTGGGTCAGGAGAGATGTTTCAACCAATTATTGCAATTTTCAACAAAGCTGCCTCTTCATATCTGCAAATGGTGCCTCACATCTTAGGAATGTAACCTCTCCTCCACAGGCCTTGCCCCATCCCAGCTTCTCAGCCCCTGTGCCACAGGCAAAGGCAACCACAGCTGCTCTCCACTTTGAAGCTGAGAAAAGAAATGATGAGATTTTCCCAAGTTCCCCAAGGTCAGTCAGTTGCTGGGCAGAGAATCAACTCCATATCTTTCCAGAACCTCCATTCTGATCTCTCATTTGAAGGCCAGGAGATAAACACACACACACACACACACACACACACACACACACACACACACACGCTATTATCTCAGTGTTTAAAAACTATAATCCACCTTTAACAATGCTAGGTAACATATGCTCCACCCCTGCCGTCTAGATGAAGTGCTGTGATTTGGGGACCCCAGTCTAGCCAGGTATTTCAGTGTGCTTAGCAGTGATCAGGGAAGCTAGCAGAGCAGGCAAAAGGGGAAGCCCAAGGGTGATGCAGGTCCCAGCCCCACCTTCTCGGCACTGCCTCCAACCCCACCAGATCCATCAGACCCCATCAAGAGGCCAAGTTTCCAGGTTTCCTCCTTCAAGGACAGGCTGTGCTTGTGGCTAAGTGGCTCTGTGCAGGCGTGGAAAACCTTGAAGGAACTGACATCAACAGCTAGCCCTTTCACTAGCACACATTCCTTCATAGAGATCTGTTCTACTCAAGGAAGAGATACTAGGGAGCCAGAGGCAGGAGGGTTGCATTTGAAGGCCAGCCTGGGCAAATTGTTGAGGTCTTGTCGTCCCTCCTCCCCCGACCCCCCAAAAGACCAAGGTTGTAGCTCATTGATAAGGAAGGGCAAATTAAAATTTTAAATAAAGACTTTCCAAGAAAGCTTGCAGGATCCAGGTGGACATGTCCAGGAGGCCTAGTTAACAGAACATTTCTTCCTTTATATAAACACCTTTCCTTGCTGCCTTTGTGTAACTGATGGCCTTACAATGTAACTTAAAATGTAACAGGACATTTCTTCCTTTGTATAACTGATAGCCTTATGATGTAACCTGAAATGCTTAAACTCCTTCAGCAACCCACGACGTCACCTAACCCTCCAATCATATAAGCCGAATCTGCCTTTGTACCGCCCAGCTTACTTTCCCTTTAAAAGCCCTGAAGCCTGGCCGGCGGAGACTCTCGGAAAGATCCTAGTCACAAGCCCACCGGCGAAATAAACTGCCCCCTCATCTTCTCAGTTTCGTTTTTCCCGTGTTAGGTCTGTTTTCTGCAACAGTAAAGCACCCCTGGGTTCCCGCCACAGTACTTGGCTAAAGGGGGCGGCGTGGGAACAACGGGGCAAGAGGGCTTCCGCCAGTTCCCCAACGCAAATCCTCCAGCCTGCACCTCCAGGCTCCATTTACTTTGCTTGCACAGCCATCCCTTGCCCAGGCCTTTGGCACACACAGGGACCTAAGCGACCCCGGCGAAGACAATTCCTGGGGAGGGCAGAGCATTCCGGGTCCCCAGGGATTAGTCTAAAGCAATGTGAGCCACACATCTTTGCTGGACTCCCGGAGTCCGGGCGGCTGGGATGCAGGGCTCAGCCTGAGGGGGAGGGCAGGTAGGGACCCTTCCGGCACTGCAGTCAAGAACCATGTGAGTGTTGGGAGACAAAAAGGCGAAATTGCTAAGGGAGGCTCTCGATTTCTTACAGAATGCGAATAGAATAACAGAATAAAGCAAGGCGGCTTCACAGTCCCACCAGTGCAGAGAATGGTTACATTGCTGGTGTTCACGGAGTGGCCGTGCATGGGCCTCCTGTCGCCCTGGGGCTCACACCCGCTCCCGGTCCTCTTGGGGGCTGAATCCCCGTGCGTAGATCGGGGTCGCTCGGCGCTAGGAAGGACGCGCAGGACCCGGCTCGGGGACTGCGGCCGGCGGAGGGAGGAGGTGGTGAGGCGGGAATGCGGCCGGGCGGGCCTGACGCAGCGGCAGCGGAGC
>NW_004524687.1:9493343-9511648 GCF_000260255.1 Octodon degus
CTCCTGCCGCTGTGTGCCGAGAGGCGGTGGGACCATGAAGATGATCCACTTTCGGAGCTCCAGCGTCAAATCGCTCAGTCAAGAGATGAAATGCACCATCCGGCTGCTGGACGACTCGGAGATCTCCTGCCACATCCAGGTGGGGAGGTGCGGCGGGCCGGGGCGGCGGAGCTGGGCTGGGGGCCTCTGCTGTGGAGTGCGCGGGTGGAGAGCCCAAGCCCGGAGGAGCTGGCCAGGAAGCCCGGCTCTGTCCGGAGAGGCGGGGGCCCGGCGGGAGGCTCAGTCCCCGCCGGCGCTGCACGCGCGTCCATCGGCCCTGCCCCTGCTGGGACTGCTCGTATCTCGCTGCGCCCAGGGCTGGGGCGCGGAGCGGCTGCCTGGGGACGCCGAAAGCGGAGACCTGCGGGCTGAGAGGGACACTGGCCTGTTACCCGCTCATCCTCCTGCCTTCCTCCACGTGGAGAGGCACAGCCAGCTAGGGCTCACGCATTTCTGCCTCCCGCGCCCAGGCTCCAGAGGCACCCTGGGTCCGGGCACCCGCAAATCCAAGCCTACTGCCCCTTTGCGGTGGCACCTGCTGCTCGGAGAAGGCCAGTGGCTAAGTTTCCCCCGCGAGAGGAACTGGTAGCCCTGGACTCCAGCATCCAGGCATGGGATGCGTGCTGTACTGAACTGGAGCCACAGGGAAAGGAACATGTGGACTTCAGCGTTTCCCAGAAGGAAGCTGGTCTGTAGGGCCAGCAGGTGGAGAATCCTGAAGGCACCTGGGGCCTGGAGAGGAGAGCCCCTGGGAGTCTCCACCCAAGCTGGAGAAGGCTAGTTGTTTGGGTAAAGGCAGGAGTGGGGCATCCCTTTCTCTAGTAGTAAGTGCTTCGAGCTCCAGAGCTAGTGTGAATGGCAAAGGTATGTGTCAGCCCTCGGGCATGCATGTGTGTGCGTTTGCAATGTGTGTAGAAGCAGGAAGGTGTGCACCTGTCTCCCGTGGCCCCAAAGATGCCCCACTCGGCGCTGATAGTTCTGAAAGGTCGTGTCAGGACTCTGCACAGTTGCTTCTGACTTTAAACAGTGTTTAATTATTTATTTGTGGGATTTCCTCTCCTCACTGCTGGAGCTCCCAGACTGTAGTGATGGTGGTGCTGGGGGTGTGTGGGGCAGGTTCCTGCATAAATAAAAGGTCTTTCCCTCTAGCTCCCTCTTTGTCCTCTCCTGTTTTAAGAATTTTTGTTAGAGTTCATGAAACAGGGACTGTGCAACTCATTTGTAAGCTGACAGCTGGACAGGTTTCAAGTCAGGAAGGTGGTGCCCCATGATCTCCCTGGCAAGTAGGCTCGGTTGAATTTTCTAGAAGATCTTGAATTTCATTCTGAGCTAAGCACCGCTGGGAAACTTAATAATAAAGGGATTAGCAGCACAGGCAGTTTTTCTGCTGCCCCCATGGCCGCATCCAAATGCTTGGCTTGTACCGTCCTTTGATCCAGAAAGGCTGGTTTGTGCGCTTAGCTCTAAGTCCTCCCAGGGACGGAAGGGTGGCTTAGGTCATGATGAACATGTAGAGAAGGACTAGCAGCACCAAGTAACCCTGCTGGGGACTGCTCACCTCTCAGCGGTGGCCTGCCGGGTCTCCAGTGGAGCTGACATTCTCTCTCAAGACAAAACCAAGGACACGTATTTGTCTGGTGTCCTGGGAAACAGTACTTTCTTAGCCTAATAACAGTTTGGAAAGTTGGAGTTATGGTCTCAATGATGCCAATGTAGTTAAAATGACACATTCCAAAGGGCTGGCCAGATAGCTCAGCAGACTAAAGCTCCTGCTTAGGGGTTCTAGGCACGATCTCCTCGTGCCATGCTGGCCCTGCCCCCGGGGCCTGCTGAGGCGGCAATTGAGACTGGGTGTGGTGGCGTGCAATCCCAGTACTTGGGAGGCTGAAACCAGGACAATCACTATGAGTCCGATCTACCTACTGAGACCCTGTAGACCCTGTCCTAAACATAAAAAACCAGCCAACCAACCAAACAAAAACAACAAAATGTTGATATTGACATGGATTAAAGAAATTATGGTGCATCTTTTCTGCCTCATCTGCCCCTCCCCCAGGGTGATTATCCTGTAGCCAATTAAAATCATCTCAAAGATGCTATTTTTGATCATTTTGGGCTTCATATTTCCTACCATATTCCAAACGAGAATTTGAAATTTTACTTTCAGCTATCAGTTTATAAAGATTTCCATTTGCTTAGAGAACAAAAAGATTTAAAATACAAAACAAAAATATATGGGGTGGCTAGCACTTATTCCGGAAAAATTGATTTGTAGGTCTTTCCTCGTTTTCTTCCTTCCTCTTTACCTATGTTCCTTCCTTGCCTCTCTTCCTCCTCTGTCTCCTTCATGTTCCTTACCTTTGACCTCCGCCCCATCCTTCCTCCCAGAGTATCTCCAGTGAAGGGAGCACGTGGATGGCCTGGAGTGTTGTGCATGCCTTCCTCATGGCTACACTTCCCTCACTCTGCAGACTCTAGACCCATGTTAGTTGTCCTGTACCCTCAGGTAAAAGGAGTGGAACCTGTGATGCCCAGAAGGGGGGAAACTCAGGCACAAATCCTTGGGGCGATCATCTGCCTGCATTCCCTAATAAGTGAACATCTGAGACATCAAGAAGTGGGCTGTTCAGATGGTTCTTGTTGGCAAGGTGCTGGAGGGATGGTGGCTGCTGTGGCCGATGCAGGGTCACTGGAAACCTTCAGGTAGCTATAAGCACCATCTTTGAGCATATTCTGCACACTGGCCCATTCTACACAGTACGAGTAACCTATGCCACAGACCTCTGAGGTAGGCCTGGTTCCTAGCTTATGAATAAGAAAGCTGAGAAGCTGAGTGTTTGTGGCTTGTCCAAGGCTGAATCTAAAAAGAGACAAGTTGCTGACATTTAAATCTAGACCTGTCTGGCAGCAGTGCTTGTATATATCTTTGACATATGAACCCATTGTTAAAATAGCAGTGCTTGCAGTGAAACTTCTAGACGCTGACGTAGGTAAATATAATATGAAAGGTTTGAACCGGGGACTGAGAACCAGCTGGGATTCATGAACTCAGTGCAAAGGCCCTCCTTGCCAGTGTGCACCAGTAAAGGATCCACAGTCGGGCAAGACAGCTGGAACCCCAGGGCTGATTGGGATGCCCCAGTCCAGAGGCTGCTGGGGCCACTGCCACATTTGGGGAATGCGATGTTTGCCTTTAAGGGAACCATATTCAACCATGCCCTCTTAGATTTTACACATGTTTCTATATACTTCAGAGGGTGAAATGTAGCACCCTCAGTTTCTCCCTGTGCATTAGAAGATGAAGTCTGAGCAAGCCAGAAACTAAGTGTTGTGTTCCAGCTTGGTGGTGAAGGAGTGGCTATGGAGGGGTTCTGTCCTTATAGTTGCAGTCCACAATGTGGGAAGGCAGAGTAGTATTCTGGCTGCTCCACCTCATAGCCTCAAGAAGCTTTGTATTTACAACTATATGGATTATAGGAAGCAGCTTTTACAAGGCAATGACTTTTTTTTTTTAAATGTGTTTAGTACAGGGTCTACAGGGTCTCACTACCCAGATCAGACTTGTAGCGATTCTCTTGTCTTCAGCCTCCCAAGTGCTGGGATTACAGGTACATGCCACCATGCCCAGTCTCAATTGCCATCTCAGCATGCCCCAGTGGCAGGGCCAGCACGGCATGCAGGGGATCGAACCCCAGCCGCTGCGTTCTGCCTAAGCAGGTGATTTAGTGCGCTGAGCTATCTGGCTGGCCCTAAGGCAACAGTTTTTAAGTATTTCTTTTCTAAATGATATTTTGGTGGTCTTTTGGCAAAGAAAAGTTCCAAACACAATATAGCAGTGCACTTTTGGCAACCTGGTGGCTGGTTCCAGTAAGAATCATGGACAGCCTTATCTGTGTCTCTTAACAAGGTCTAGGGTGCTGTCTCACCACTGGTGTGTGAAGAGTCATGTCAGCTGAAAGAGGAATTCCTGATAGTCATGGAGCAAAAGAGGAGACCAGGGCTGCAGAAGAGGCCCATGGAAGGCAAAGGGTGGCTTAGTGCTTCTCCTGGCTTTGCCAATTGAGCCAACTCTTTAAATCTGGGTCTTAGAGAAGATGTCATTTAGCTCCAATTACATCTGTCAGCCTTGATGCTTTAGTTAGCATGGAGTCCTAGCCATCTTCTGTCAGGTGATTCACAACTCTTTCCAAAGAGTTTCCCATTTTTAATGCTGCTTTTTTGAGAACAATGTAGACTTTCCATATTCTTTATTCTTTAGCAAGACCTGCTAAATATAACTGATATCTTTGAAACTGCTTGGAAATTTGTATTTGTATTTGAACAGCAGTTGTGCATAATGTTTAGGACATAGTAGACAATGTTTGCATAGTATTTGGCATAACAGTAGGCACAAAATAAAGATAAATGTAGATTAGGTAATTTCCTTTTTAGACTACTAAATTAATAACAATGTGAACATCTTATTGTTCATGTTATTCATCACTAAGTCCCTAATACTTTGAGTAAGACCGGACATATAGAGTGTGTTTCAACCTCTAGTTGAACGAATGAGTGCTAAACTACACAGTATGTCATTTAGATCATTACTTACAAGGCTAGCTTGACAGCATTGGATTCGGAATCAGCTGTGTAGTTTATGTCTGTTACCAACCAGTTATGTGATGAGTGAATCATTTCATATTTATAAAATAAAAGATTTAGATTAAGTAGTATCTCAGTTACTTTTCTCTTGTTGCTGAGACAAAATACCAAATGCCCAGAATTAAGGAAGAGAGGTTTATTTAGCTTGCAGTTTGTGGAGCTTTCAGTCCATACTTCTCAGGCTCCAAGGCAGAGTGGCACATGACAGAGGGCAGCAGTTCATGGAGGTAGAAGACAGCAAAAGCAGTAAGAGCTAAAAGGAGGCACAGCAATGAGCAAGCCTCTTTCCCTCCCTTACATTGCATGCAGGCTACCTAGCCCAAGGCAGGAGTTGCACTTCCACCTACAGTCCCAGCACTGGACCATGAATCAGTCAAAAACTCAGAAGCCTGATGGACAGATGCAGCTTAGAGAAATGCTACAGTTAAACTATTCCTCAGAAAAATTTATTTGAGCAAAGCATTGCTGTTGGTCAAGTGGTCATATCCACATTGTTTCATGTGATTTTCATAATTGGCCTGTTATTTTCATTTTATTGATATTATTGCATGTTACTTCATTCTTATAGATATGGAAAATGAGATTTTCAGAGAAAATAAACAATTTGGGTTATCTGGCCAATAAATGAATTATCCTAGGTCATTTGGCTCAAAATCCAGAGCCCTCCTCTGTTCCATTGCCTCTTGGGGTCTATGGGTTAGGATATGTTTGGATACAAGTAAGAGGCTAGCCAAGTCAAAGTGGACTGCATAGTAAGGACATATACTATCTTACTAGCATCAGGTCCAGAGATAGGACAGCTGTAGGGATGTTCTGTGGCTCTGCATGGAGCCGTGTGCTTTCCTTCTTTCTATTCTGTCATCTTGTACAGTCACTGTAGTTACCATGGCTGCAACATGGCTACAGTATTGAATGTTGCGTACTACTACATCCAAATCAAGAGGAGGCATTTTCTCATACATACATTTTTAAATGCCAAGAAACACCTTTCTTAGAGACCCTGTGAGCCTTCCCATCAGATTCATTGGCTGGGATTGGATCATATTCCATCTACTTAGCTGTGAAAGGTCTAGGCATGTGTATTCCCCTGGTGTCTCTTCTCACTGTGATGGGAGGTGGGCTTTGCCATTATAGAAGGGTGGAAGTGTGTATGTGTTGGCCAGGAGCAGCTATCAGCCAGTCAAGGTGTAATGTCTTCCAGAATCTGTTATGCTGGGTTGTAATTATTTTTACAATACACCTTTCAGAGGAACTTAATAAGATGTTATCTAAACTATGGCTTAATTTTAAAAAATATTTTTATGATCAGATTCTGTAAGAAGAAAAATTATTAGATAACCATTTGTGGTTTGTGTTAAATATCAGTTCAGATGTCATTGAACTGGGTCATTCTGGACAGCTCAGTGGCAACTTATTGAGAAGGTGGAGCCATGTGCAGTGGGTTGGCTTTGTGCTTTCCATGGGGCTTATGTTTTGGACACTACATGTGTGGGTTTGAGCCCTGGCTGTGCCATCAGCTATCTAGGTGACTCTGGGTAGCCACTATATAAGGCTCAGTTCTCTCTTCTAAGAAGCAAGGATGATAAGGGCACAGATTGCACAGATCACTGAAAGGATTAAAAGAAAGAATATGTCAAATGCTTAGGTACTTGGCCCTTAGCAAGAGATGAGAAGATAGTGAAAGCCATGTTAATATTATGGGAAGATATATTACAGTGAACCCTAAGTA
The DNA here is from genome assembly GCF_000260255.1 of Octodon degus. NCBI lineage: Eukaryota > Metazoa > Chordata > Mammalia > Rodentia > Octodontidae > Octodon > Octodon degus. Next base: position 9,499,753 of record NW_004524687.1, read on the forward strand.
ATGGAAAGCCTTTTGACTTGGAGTCTAATGATGTTAAGCCCAAACACCCTCATTTTATGATTGTGAAAAACCTTAAGTCACTGGGCTTCTTTTTCTCTATCTGCAAAACAGGCATGATAATTCCTCAATCATCAGCTTCCTTTGTTTTCTGAGATAGTGTGTATATAAACATGTTATAAATGTTTGAATATCACCCAAATACAAATACTGTTCTAATCAATTTGATTGGAAAAGAATGATAAATCCCTTTTTGTTGGAATGGAATTTGGATGATTTCATTATAAATATGTATGGCTGTTCAATGCCAGGTTCCATCTTTAGCCTATGTTCAACTGACAACCACATCTTTTCTGCTAGAAAGGACAACCCACCACTTTTCTCTACCACACTTAACCTAGAATGTCATTCAGAGTCTAATGACAATCAGACACAAATAGAAGGAGGAGATGGTTTGTTAAACAGTGTCCTGTGACCCTGCACCATTGTTTTTAGGTCCAGATATGTGGGTCAGTTCTTTACATTAAGTGTATACTGAGAGGAAAAAAAAAGCCACGTCACATCTAGGAGTTAAAAGCTTGTATGTCCAGGAGTGCTGAATTAGAGACTTAGCTCAAGGCCTGTGGCTCTGTTTCCCTGCACTGTCTTCCCTCTTCTTACCTTTTGGGTAGTGTCCTCCTCAGGCTGGTAATGTAATGGTCCCATCATGCCAGGTCTCATGTTTTCACAACATGTGTCTGGGGGAAGAGAGAAGCCACATGCACTCAACATTCCAGACAGAAGGCCTGGAGTCAGCCTGAGTACACCTTTGGGGTCACTACTACCCCTGAGCTAGTGACTGTGACAGGGAAGGGAATGTGCTGGTTAGCCTGAAGTGGCCAAAATGGACCCTGGGACTCCGCGTGAGTGTGGCAGCCCTCTTGCTGTTGTTGATCTGCTAAGGGGAGAGTGAATACTGGAAGCCAGGACTTTCTGTGGTAGAAAGTGGGGTGTTGGTGTGGGTAGGGGGATGGAGGTAGGTGGGTGTGGGGATGTGACTGGGCTGGGGTGGGGTGGTGGAAAGAGCTCCTAGGAAGGAGGGGTCTTTTATTTTTTCTTTTGTTTAATTAATTAATTTTATTGGTATAATTAATTAATTAATTATTTTAGGTATACATAGTGATAGCATTCATCCTAGAGAATTTGGACCTGTACATAACAGAACTTGTTTCTTCCCCCCATTCCTCTACCCTCTCTTCAATCCCTCTTTTCCTCCTTACAAAAGCTAAAAGCATTGTTACAAAAAACTGTTTACATTTTTTCCTTCTTTTCTCATTTTTTCTTTTCCCTTTTTTTCCTTTCCCCTCGCCTCTGCACTATTTCCCCTTCCCACTTGAACCTTTTTGTCCCATTTTGCAATATCTATTATACATTTTGGTCCTTATTTGCACTTAATGGTTTCATGAAGTAACCCCATTTTCATGGGATTGGTGAGGTTCAAAATGTTTTCAAAGTAGTGCTAAGATGTTTTTGACTAACAGTTCCGTTGAGAAGTAACTCAGTCCATCTAATGGACCTACTTAAAGTGTACCATTTACTATTCTCACTGGGTTGTGCAGCTGTCACCATAATTACTTTTAGAAGATGGTTGTCATCTAAGAAGAAACTGTTGTGCTTTAGCAGTCACCTCCAGTTTCTCACTAGATCTTCCTGTCATAGGTAACCACTGATGCATTTCTTGACTCTATAAATTTGTCTACTCTGGGCATGGGATTAAAGTGGAGTCATAGTAACGTACAGCCTTTTGTGTACATCTCCTGTCACTCAGTGCTGTTTTCAGGGTTCATCCTTATTGTAGCATGGATCAGTACTTTGGTTCTTTGTCTTGAGGCATAATAATCCACTGCGTGGGTATATCACTTTGTGTTTACCCATTTATCAGTTGATGAACATTTGGACTGCTTTTACTTTTGGGTTCCATGATTAATGCTGCTGTTAAGATTCCTGTAAAATTTGCTGTGTAGTTGTATGTTTCATTTCTGTTGAGTGTACACCTTGGAGTATGTCCCTTGGAGTGCTGGGCCACATAACTCTATGTTTAATCTTTTGAATTACTGTTGAACTTTTTACAAAACAGCTGTGACTTTTTATATGCCCATCAGCAGTACGTATATGAGGGTTTTAGTTTTTCATGTCCTGTTCAAGATTTGTTATCTGTCCGTACAATTATAATCATCCTAAGAGGCTTCGGAGTGGCATCTCATTGTGATTTTTATTTCCCTGAAGCCGTTAGCATTTCCCTGGTGGATAATATTACCCATGTGTGTATCTTCTTTGGACAGATGTCTGTTCAGATTTTTTGTCCATTTTAAAATTGGATTGTCTTTTATTATGGAGTTGTAAGAGTTTTTCTGTGTATTGTGGATACAGACCCCTGATAGAGTTTCTTCCATCCTCTGGGCTGTCTTTTTGCTTTCTTGATGCTGTGTTTTTTAATTTTGATGAAATTATATATACACATTATATATGAAATTATATATGAAAATATTTTATATAAACGGGAGAGAGAGAGAGAGAGAGAGAGAGAGAGAGAGAGAGAGAGAGAGAGAGAGAGAGAGAGAGAGAGAGAGAGAGAGAGAGAGAGAGAGAGAGAGAGAGAGAGAGAGAGAGAGAGAGAGAGAGAGAGAGAGAGAGAGAGAGAGAGAGAGAGAGAAAACACTATGTTTTTGTGTGTCATAGTTAAGAAACTGTTGCCCAGTCCAAGGTCATGAAGATTTATGACTATGTTTTCTTTAGTGTTACAATTCTTGCTCTTGCATTTAGGACTTTGATCCATTTTAGAAATTGGTATGTAGTTCATGCGTGTATGTAAAATTCACCATTTTAGTGTACAATTTAGTGAATTTTAGTATAATCAGAGGGTTGTATAGCATCCCCACTATCTAATTCCAGGCCATTTTATCACCCCAGAATATACCTGTGTGTATTAACTTCCTCTGTGCAGTTTTTACCCATTTTGAGTTAAGTTTTGTATATGGTGTGCTGCGGGGGTCCAGCTTTATTCTCTGTATGTGGCTATCCACTTGTTCCAGCACAACTTGTGGGGAACAATGCGTTTTTCTGGGTAGACAGCGTGGCCAGCCTTGCTGAGCACTGTCTGTGTCCTCCACTCACAGCGTCGCCAGGGCTGGGATGGGTGATAAGCCAGCTCTGCTGAAGCGGACACTAGAGGGATTCGCATCTTTTCTCACTAAATTGTTACTTTTGATATTAGTATTTGAGTTGGGCTCTCTTCAATTGCACTACTGTGCTAAGCTCAAAATTGTTTATTTTGTAGAATAGCTATTTCCCATAAGATATATGCTTTATGTTAATGTATAATGGATTTATTGTTATTTTAAAATGAATTAGCAGTTGAATATTTTGAAAGATTTCAGTAAATATTGATGTGTACAATTCATACAAACAAAAGTTTTGTAGATCCTCATTTAAAGGAGTTTTGAAGGCTACAAGCTCTACATAGGTGACTTAATTTTCCAAACTTCCTGAAAAACATAAAAAAAGCCTTACATAAAATACAACCCTTGGGGCTGAGGAGATAGCAAGCATAAGGACCTGAGTTTAATCCCCGGTTCTGAAAACAAAACAAAACAAAACAAAACAAAAAAACAAAAGACAACAAAAAAAATACCAAAACAAACAAAAAAACAAAACAAAGCAAAGAAACAACCCTTACACATCCTGAGTCTTGACTAAAACAAAATAGAACTTTTGTACAGCTTGAGTCTCTAGTTACATGTCACTAAAATGATGCTAATTAAATAAGAACTCCAAATACACACATAAAATGTACATATATTTGGGATTTTTTGTAGTAACTATACTCCTGTATATGCAGTGTGTCCTGATGACTCCCTGTCCCAGCCAAGTTGAGATTGTTTTTCAGCAGGACTTCCTATGTAGCAGATTTGATGTGGTGCTGAATGTTATTGTGAGAACATGAGGGCCTGGGGTTAGTGACAGCCTTCTGGTACCTTGGTCTGTCCTGGATTTTTGGTAGCACTGCCGAGGACATCTGCCTGTAACCCAGCACAAACAGGTCATTGTGTGAAGGCCACCAGTGCCCAGAAGATCCCAGGGGTATAGGGGCCCAGCTGTTCTCTCTTGCAAAAGTGACCCCAGGAGACAGAGATCCTGGAGGACAACACACAGTGCGTTCCAGGTGCGACCTAAGCTGTGGAGCTGTTGTGTGGGTGACTTTTCCTGAAGGTGTCACTTGGAAAGGAGGGATCATTGTAGGAAAAAAATGTGAAGCTCACTGTAAAGAGGAAGAACCTTTGTATGGATCAAGCCATCATGTTTTTCAAAAGTGACTTAAAGGTTTTGGAAATTAAATCTTATTTAACGAGCCTTTGTTCAGTATCTTCTATATCAGAAGCACAGAGCTGGGAACTAGAGAAATTTAAAATAAAATTACAATCAAAGTCTGACTGCAAAGTTAGTTAGAGAAAGATAGGAGAGTGTTTTGAGGACAAAATGATTGATATGTAGAGAGATATACACAAGTGGAAGAGCAAGAGAAGGTGTCAATCAGGCTGAGTATCTGTATGTGTCTCAGGTATAGATACATCTTGATTGATTATTAAAGGACAAGCGGAGGAATTGACCTTGTCTGGTATAAAACCCTGAATGTGAATGGCATGACTGGATTTGGGAATGAAGGAAGGGGACATCTGGGGTGAGTGACAGATGGTTGGTGTGAGTGACAGAGGTAGTGGTGACACTGTCCTAGGAGAGAGAGGGCTGGTCACATCATTGCTATGGCCCAGTGCAAAATGAAAATGCAGGGCTCCTTGTTCAAAAATTATTAATAGTTTTAAGGTGGCAATAATTGATCCTCTTATTAAAGCCCCTGCTTAGACAGACTCAGGATCTGGGAGTTCGATTCCCTGACCTGCTGTGCTGGCCCTGCCCCTGGGACAAGATGGCTACTGAGACTGGTGATGTGTGCCTGTAATCTCAGCACTTGGGAAGCTGTAAACAGGAGGATCACTTCGAGTCCAATCTATGCAGTGAGACCCTGTACACTTTGTATACCCTGTCTAAATACAAAAAAAAAAAGAAAGAAAAAAAAAGAAAATAAATTGACCCTCTTAAATCAAGTGTAGGCTCTTCTAAGTGTAGGTTCTTGAGAAAATGTATGGTCACATCCATGAAACTGGCCCCCAGGACCTAGGTTAAAAGAGAAGCAGGGTAGAGCAGGCATTTGGGTATTCTGGGCTTGATGTGTTCATAGGGCAATGGAGTGGAAAATTCCCAGTCTACAGTTGGGTAGAAGGAATGAAAATTACCAGAGATAGGGGTCTATCACAGAGACAGAATCACACAGGGTCCTTGCAAATGGTGGCAAAACCCACCATGAATGAAACCAACATGATGTGTCTTCCCTTTTTTGTCTAAAATTCTTCTCAATGCATTTTAGTAGATAGAATCAATGGATTAAGAGCTTGGGAATTCCTTCCAGTGGTACTTGATTATTTTTCTTATTAGTCAACTCTGATCTGAACAACAATAAGAGCTGCTCTCCATCTTCTGCATACTGGGTAGTCAAACCATGGGTTTCGCTGGAAATGCATTTTGCTGTCTTTTATCCTCATGTCATATTTTTCACTTGGAAGTGAAAAAGACGTTGCTCAGCTTTGCAGTTCAGAGTTTTAAAGCATAGGATTTCCATTCTAGGGAAGGTGCCCTTTGAGACAGTGTCACGAACATTAAATAGATGATACATTTTAAAATCCTATAAATGTGATAAAAAATCAAGCAAGTTCTTTTGAGGAGTAGCATTGCAAATTATGCTTCAATAATTTATAATTTATTTAATATTTATTTATATCTCAGATATATCCTATGTAAATATTATTCAAGTACTATGAAATAATTCAAAGAATAGTATTAGTAAAGTAATGACCTGACTCTTAGATGTACAATAGAGTTTTGTCAGATTATATCCATGTATTAAGCTAAGGTTTGAAATATAATTATTCTGAAGCAGGGGAAGATAATTACTGTGCTGGCAGAGCAGGGTTGGGTTTATCATCTCACCTCAGGAGTATAATTTGTTCCTGTAAGGCTTTAGGGTTTGATGATAAACATTGATCTGTAAAATCAAGATTGACTGAGATGGTGTTCACCCACAAACACAATCTCATTTAATTAATGGACATCCTGATAAAATTAAGTAGGGTATAAAAATTAGTAACTAGTTTTATTAATAAAAACCTATTTAACAAGTTGATTAATAATTCCTCCTTGTTGTTTCTTGCTGATGTTATTGTTTTGGTGGGTCTCTCTCTCTCTCTCTCTCTCTCTCTCTCTCTCTCTCTCTCTCTCTATTTTCCTACCCATTGTCCTGAAAACAATGCTGGTCTTTGTGATCTGTGTCTTATATAGGTGTTGTCTACATTTTTGTGGTGGTTTTAGGTATCTATTGGTTCTCTGTGTGGTAGCAACCTTTCCCTTGTCTTTTGTTCCTTTTGATGTCCTTGAGTAGCACAGCAATAATATTTATTAGCTAGTTGATACAATTAAAGTTCAGAGGTAGTGTGATTTCTCTAAGGTTTCCTATTTAGCAAGATTAAGATTTGGGCCTGAACTTTAGGTTTGCTCCAGCTATCTTCCTCAATAGTCTTAAGTGACATAATTCTTTTATGCTGACAACTTTTTTATTGCATAGAAGAAAGTCATATATGCATCCCCCCTTTGAGTAGAGAAAGCAACTTGATGTGATGCCTATTATCTCAGGACACAGTTTAAAATTTTCTCCCTACCTATCTTCTTTAGTAACCCATCGCTGATAATATATTCAAATGGAACATTTCAATCAAACTATATCTTTGTGTCTATATGTGAATATTTACCATCTAACCTAAATAGATAATTAGTTCCCTTTGCATGTTTGGGGAACACATTGTTCTTCTAGTTTGATATTTCAAATGGACTCCCAAGAAATTTCACAGAAAAAAATGTAAGGATAATGTTAATAGAATTTCATGTCTATCATCTAAGGTAGCTTACTTTGTAGAATTAAGATTGACTTTCTTCAGAATTCTAGCCTGTGGTATTTAGGAGACCAGTAGAAAAATATGAAAACAAAAACTCTGTGTGTGTGTGTGTGTGTGTGTGTGTGTGTGTGTGTGTGTGTATTTGGCTAGGTACTAGCTACAGTCTCATTTGAGTTTCTTTGTTTTGAAGGCTTAGAGGAGTAATAAAATCTCTAGAGTCAGAGGTTGAAAAACACTTCTTTCCTACCACCTGGAGTCTGGTCAAGGGTAGCTTCATCTCTTTGCTTGTAAACCTCAAGGGACATACATTTCTGCTGAGGGGCATCCTGCCACCTGGGGAGGGGGCACCTTGAATGACATTTTGCCTCTGGGTTTGGAGCTATAGTTTCTCCAGGTGTAGATGACACCTTCTTGGCTTAGTGCTGATTAAAAGGGAAAAAAAGAGAAGTTGTACATCGATTCAAGGGCAGCAAAGCCTGAGTCTGCAGCGCCAGCGGCACTGTGGTAATTTGAGAATAGCAAATTAGAGGAACAAAGCAGATTTTAATCATATGCCACAGAGAGGAAGGTGGTTCAGGGTTCTCTCCAAATTGTACCTCCATTAGAGAAAGGGAGGCTTTTAATGCTATTATCCAATATATATTGTTAAATACTCCTTTCTTCCTTCCGCAGGCTTCCTTTAGTATCCTGGCAGAGTAGGAGATGCCAGGTTTTTCTTTCCTTAGTGTATCGAGCAATTGTTAAGTATAAAATATATTCTTGGTGTCATGAGAGATTGATTATGAAATTTTAATCTGAACTCAGATTCAATACTTAAAAAAATTCAGCACTCAAAGTATCACCATTCTTCCATCCATCCATTCATCCATCCATCCATCCATCCATCCATCCATCCATCCATCCATCCATCCATCCATGCATCCATCTATCCAACAAATGTCATTAGAGTTCACAGGTTTTTGGTTAAAATTTTAAACTTTTTTATGTTGTCAGGCAAGCGTGATGACCACTACACTACCGAAACCCCCGTAAACTTCTATGTGATGTTAGAGGAAGGATGCTTCTATGACCTGTGGCCCTCAGTGTACCCATCAGTGAAGCCAGTCTTTCCTAGTTACACATCAGGAAGAGGGAGACCTCATCAAAGTAGTTTGTCCTGTACCCTGTTAGGGTGATCTTGAACACAGCAGAGAGGGCCTGATGGAATTGATCTTAAAGGCTCCTCCTGGAGGAAGGGGAGAATGAGGAGGGAGAGGAGGAGGTAACACTGCTGGGATAGACAAACACCGGCACATTGTTGGGGTTCATAGAAGGGCTGATGGTAACGTCCAAGTGACATTCAACCCACTTGGTGTATAATCTTGATTTGCTGCATTCTGTTTGAATCTATGTTCATTAGGGAGATTGGCCTGTTGTTCTTCTTTTCTGGTTGGGTCTTTCTGTGGTTTTGGTATCAGAGTAATGCTTGCCTCCAGGAATGAGTTTGAGAGAATTGCTTCCCTTTCAATTTCATTTAAGAATTTGAGAATTTGAGAAGTATTGGCATTAGATTCTCTCTAAATTTCTTGTAAAATTCAGCTGTGAATTCATCAGGACCTGGACTTTTCTTTGTTGGTAGGTTTTTTTTTTTATTTTTAAAACAATTGCCTTTTTTTTTTTAAATTTTATTTATTGCTCGCTTCGGCAGCACATGTACTAAAATTGGAACGATACAGAGAAGATTAGCATGGCCCCTGCGCAAGGATGACACGCAAATTCGTGAAGCGTTCCATATTTTTAATATTTTGCTGAGTTTACACACCTATAATATTCAACAACGGAACTTAAAAAAAAATTGGGGTATAACTATGAATGTCCATTTTGTATCTGTGTATTCAAAGTGGTTGGGATAGATATATAGTTGCATTCTCTTAATGAATAGAATGATTTTTTCTAATGGTGTTTCTAAGTAGGATCACAAGTCTGCATCTTGTACAGCAATTAACCACTAAGAAGAATATATGCAGTGTATTATTTGTTGAAACTGTACTTTCGATTTGATTTGAAACTGTCTCATTGCTATATGTTTATCAATAAAACTTTGAAAAGAAAAAAAAATTATTTATTTATGTGTGTGTGTGGCCAGCTCAGCCCACCAGGGGGCTGGCATGTGGTGCTGGGGGATTGAACCACGGTCCCTGTGCTTTGCTAAATTTGTTCTAAGTAGGTATGTAGACCACTGAGCCATCTCACCAGCCCCTGTTGGTAGGTTTTTGATTACATTTTCAATTTCATTCATTGATACTGGGTTATTCAGAATTTTTATATCTTCTTGATTCAGCTTTGGTAATTCATATGTATCTAGGAATCTGTCCATATCTTCTGTGTTTTCCATCCTGTGAGAGTAAAGATTTTTGAAGAAGGTATTGGTGATCTTCTGAATTTCTTTTTCTTTTTATTTCTTTTTTTATGTATTTAGTACAGGGCCTACAGGGTCTCACTGTACAGATCAGACTCATAGTGATCCTCCTGTTTTCAGCCTCCCAAGCACTGGGATTATAGTCACATGCCACTATGCCCAGTCTCAATCGCTGTCTCAGCATGCTCTGGGGGCAGGGCTGATAAGGCATGCCAGGGATCAAACTGCCTAAGCAGGCACTTTAGTCTGCTGAGCTGTCTGGCCAGCCTTTCTGAATTTATATAGGGTCTGTAGTGATTTTGCTGTTTTCATTCCTTGTTGTATGAATTTGAATTTTTCTTTCATTTTTTATAAGGTTTTTTAGAAGTTTATCAATTTTATTTATTCTTTCAAAGAACTAACTCTTTGATTCATTAATTCTTTGTATTATTTTCTTTGTCTTTGTTGCATTAATTTCTTCTCTGATCTTTATAATTTCCTGTTGTCTTTGGGCATTGGGCTTTGGGCTTGACTTGCTCTTCTTTTTCTAGGAGCATGAGGTATAGCATAAGGTTGTCTATTTGGGCTTGTTCTGTTTTCCTGATGTGAGAATTTACTGCTATAAATTTCACTTTTAAAACTGCTTCCATTGCACGTCACAGATCCTGGCAAATTTTATCAGCATTCTTGTTAGATTGAAATATTGTATGATGTCTCTTTTAATTTCATCTGTAACCCACTGATTATTCAGAAAGGTGTTATTTAACTTCCAGGTGTTTATGGAGTTTTTGTGCTTTCTTTTGTTAATAATTTCCAGTTTCATTGCATTGTGATCAAATAATATGTATGGGATATTTGAATTCCTTTGCATTTACTTGAGCATGCTCTATGTGCTAGCATATGGTCTATTTTGGAGAACATCTCATGTGCAGCTGAGAAGAATGTTTATTCTGATGCTGTTGGGTGGAACACTGTGTGAAGGTCTACTAATCTTTGCAAGTTTGGTTTAGTTCTGCTATTTTTTTTGCTGATCTTTTGCCTAGTTGATCTAACTCTTTGTGACATGGGTTGTTAAAATTCCCCCATTACATTTGTGTTATTGCTCATTTGATTTTTCATGTCCATTAAAATGTGTCTTATGTGGTTGGTGTGTCTGAGGTGAATATTAAAGAAAAAGCAGACAGTGTCTGGCCAGTACAATGGGAAATGTGCTACAAATGTGTGCAATTAAGAAGGGAGGTATATGTTAGAAGGTTAAGTATAGAGAAAGGTGTGGAAGTTGCTGGAGGAAGAAAGAAATGCCTATAATATTATAAAACAGAAGAGAGATACCTGCAGTAGAGGGTTGGCAATTCCCTGATTTGTCAGATAGCTGGAGCCCAGCTGAAAACATTGGCCCCTGCAAGTTAGGGAATATTTAATACAAGACCACTGAGGCTGGTTTGTATGGGCACAGAGACCTGGAGAACTGCTTTGCAGGAGTATTTAGCTTATCCCTTCAGAGTTACAGATAGGCTTTCTTAAGTGTTTCCTCTCAGGCTTTGAACTTAATACTTTTGAACCTTAATACTTTTTGAAAAGTGCCACCCAAAGAGATACGGGGGCTTGTGAAGTCTTAGTTAAGGTTTTTCCCTTCTGTATGTTGGTAGGGTGGGCATGTTTCCATGGTCCATGGCCTTCGGTGAAGCCCTTAGTGAAGCTCGTCTTCATTTGCGTCAGGAGTTTGGGAGCCCTCACTGAGACCTCTCACCCTGTTAGCATGTTGGAGTGGTCCTGCACACATCAGACAGGGCCTGATGGACACAATCATAGAGTCTTTGCTAAGCACTGGAAAGAGGTGAGAGGAGAAGCAGGAGGTTTTTGAATGATGGACAGTCTTCCAGTAGAACTTCTGTGGTGGTGAAACTGGACTGTATTTGGTTGGTAGTTTGTAGCTCTGTGTGTCTCACTTATGACTAATGTCACAGGAATTGGATTTTCAAGGTTAGTTTTAATTCATTAAAATTTAAATAATGGCTCATGCTGGTCGCTGCTGTGTTGGGCTGCACAGCATCAGCCTCCTAACAGTGGTTACTTGTGGAAGATGAGAGGAAGTGCGGAAGCCTTGGGAGCAGTATAGGAAGCTTTGCTCTGTCTCCTAGTATGGCATTAGAATCCTTGGTTATGTGTGTTACCTTAGTAATTTCCAAAAGGTCTTAGAGTAAAAATATGTTTTGTTACTTTTAGGGAACACTTAGTGAGTTGGAAGCGATTTTTGATTTTTTTTTGTTGTTATTACCAGGAATCAAGCTCAGGACCTTCTGCTTGTTAAGCAGGCACTGTGCCACTGAGCTATATATCCCCAGCCCTGGGATTTTAGATTTTAATTCAATGCCTCCATCTTTCTCAGGGAGCAGCTGGAATTCAGAGTAAGGAAGGGACTCACGTAACCTGGTGGGTGACAGAGGGGTTGGCACCCAGGTACCCACTCCCAGAGTTCTTT
>NW_004524687.1:9511823-9518510 GCF_000260255.1 Octodon degus
TAGAGATACTCTACCACTGAGCTATGCCCTCAGTCCCTTTTAAACTTTATTTTTGTCCAGGTTGGGCTTGAACTTGCACTCCTTTTCCCCAGCCTGCCAGGTAGTTGGCTTATAGACATGTGCTAGCATGTCCAGCTTGAAACTTGGAATTCTTAGTAAATAACCAGCACCTCTCAAATCAGTTTTTCCCCTTCTATCATTTATTTTGGAGATAACATACTTTTTGCTTTAAGATAATTATAAAAGAAAATGATTAAATTTCAAATAGTACAAAAGATTGCCCAATAAGAAGTGCATCACCCTTGTATATCAGACCTCAGAGATATTTGGTATATTCTTCAGGGCTTCTGCTCTCCACAGATTTTTTTGGGCTGTATCTTTCCAGAGTTTTCTTTTTCCTTCTGGAAAACAATACTGACCACTGTTGCTTAGGTATGAATGACCCCATTGAGGTATAGTTCACATAGGCGACAATGACCTGGAGAAACATGCTGTAGGTCTAGGTTGGCTAGCACCTGAAGAATGAGAGGTGAAATGAAGTGGTTTTTGTATCAGGCTTCAAGCACCTTCAGGCATAGTGGTGCCTACTCTATTTCTGCCTCCGTGAGCACTGTCTTCTCCTCAGTGGGCTTGTATTTGTGCTGGGTGGTTGATAATCACATCCTGGTTTTGGGGGAGTGTCTCTACTCAAGCTTCTAACATGTCCTTTTATTTCCCCCCACAGTAGGCCTGAAATCAGTGGGAAGTCTTGTGCACACTTCTATCTCTCCTGCATGTCTGGACCTTTTTTTCCCAATGGCTCTGTTTAAAATTCCACTCTCTCAGTGAAGTGTGAGCTGTCAGGCATGCTGAAAGACATCAGATGTGTGAGATTCCTCCAGAGGAGTGGTGACTTGAATCCCAGGGGGCTCTGGATTGAGAGGGGCAAGAGGGGAGGAGGCCTGGCTTCTGGAAGGAGATGCTCTCAGTGCATGTCCATGCCAGCCTTGAGTGGGCCGTGCTGGGCCGTGGCAGACTGTCCCTGTTTCTGCAGAAAGGCCTAGCAGGGACTTACGATCAGTGACTTAGTCAGCAGTAAGTGTTTGGTAACCTGACACAATGTGAGTATCCTTCCTGCACCCTCAAGAGTCTTCTTCGGCCATTCCTGCTTCACAGGACCCAGGGCTGTTCATGAACTCACTCATTTGTGGGTCTGAATGTTGTCGCACTTCTCTGCAGAGTGCAGGCCCAAAAAGTTGAGGGTGCTACCGTGACTGCAATGCTGTGGGGCTCAATAAGAGTTTTGGCTGGAGGAGAGAATAAATAAATATGCAACACCAAGTAATAACAACCACGACAGTGATATCTGTCACTTGTCGTGTACTTGGTATGTGTAGCCCCTGTGCCCAGTTGCCTCTTGTCTCTCCTAGCTCTCAGAAGTAGGCCTTGAAGGAACAGTTAATATCCATTAATATCCTTAAGTCTTTGAGTCACAGCCTGCTAGTGGTGGGCTGAGCTTTAAACCCAGGTCTGTTTAAGACCTTGACCACTAGCAAGTTGAGGGTAACCTGTAGAGATGTCAGTCTTGGGCAGTGATGTGGGAGAGACCCTGAAAAGGAGGCAGGCGTGTGCCTTCTGGGTGATGTTGGGCCGTGGGCGGGTGCCTGCCCCTCGGGATTAGAAGGGGACACCCCACGCTGCGACGGCTCGGTGCCACACAGCAGGTTCACCCTGGCTTGGGTGCCTGTGGGTATTTTGAGCACTTGTGAATTATTCAGGTGCTGAAGTAGGGAAGCTTCCTCGCATTGAATCCTAAGTGAAAACTGTGCTGAAATTAAAGCCAAAACATTCAGCAGCTATGTATTTTTTCCTTCCTGTTAACAAATAGGGGAGGAAAGGCAGTCTTGCAGCCATCAGCCACAGGCCCTTCTTTTGTGGTTCTCTTTCCTGGTCCTCCAAATGGCTCACTGGTGCTGTGAGTATTTTTATTTTTATATCATATTTTGAAAACCACCCGAGAGACATTTTCACCATTCTGCATGCCTGGAGTGTACTCGGTGTGATCCATTTTCCTTCCAGCAGAGATGAAGTGAAGAGAAAGCGGCCTGGGGAGCATCTGGTCTCCCTCTCACCTTCCTCAAGCCCTCGCAGGATCACTACTCTCCCTCCTCCTTGGCAATAAGGAGATCACCAAGGTGATCCACTGATGATGGGGAATTTTGTAAAGCTCCTGATTCCTCTGTGTTGGTCATTTCTTAAGTAAGTCACTGACCAGGTAAGGAAGGGAACCCAGGTGACTCTGGGCCCAGAACCAGAATTGGCTTGCTCATTTAGCCCAATCGGGGGAAAGACTTTAAAGATGGACAAGGACCTGTTCTTAGTGAGAGTTGGTGGGCTGTGGGCTCTGAGTGGGGCCCTCCTACATCTTTTAAAACCATGTAATCTTGTATCTAAAGTGTGGAAATGAATGAGTTTTAGTCTCTGCAGAGTTATGCATTCATCCCGACAGTCGTTTTAGACTATCTTATCATCCTCAGGAGCCCGTCCTCCTCACTGCCATCCCTTCCACCCCTGTGTTTCCCTCAGCTCTAAGTAACCACTTGCATACTTATGCCATTATATATTTATCTTTTCAGGGCATTTCGTATGAATTGAGTTCTCTAAGATGAGGTTCTTATAATTGGCTTCTTCCATTTAACCTACTATTTTCAAGGTTCATTTATATTGTAGCATATATCAATAATTTGTAGGAAAATGGATGCATCTTGAGACCATACTGTGCGTGAAATAAATCAGGCAACAAGCTTAAAGACCTCATGGGTTCTCTTACGTAAGAAACCGAAATATAAATGAAGGGCTAAATAAAAATTGGCTGATACGAGGTAGGGAGATAAGTCATTCTCAAATGGAAAGAGGAACAGGAGATGGAAGGAGGGGGATGTAAAAACTAAATGTGTTATGTACATGTATCAATTTTATACCATGTGTGTAATAATTATGTTTTGGAAACATGTACTAGTAAAAAAAAGTTAAAAACTTGGGCTGGAGAGATAGCCCAGTGGTCTAAGTGCCTGCCTGGCAAGTTCAGGGACCTGAGTTCCATCCCTGATACTGCATGTTCTGCCAGCCCAGAACCCTGGGCATGCTGTGCTAGCCCTGAAACCAGGTGTGGTGGCACACCTCTGTCATCCCAGTGCTGGGGAGGCTGAGACAGGAGCATTGCTAGGAGTCTGAGCTGCATAGTGAGGCCCTGTATTCAATAAATAAATAAATAAATAAATAAATAAATAAATAAATAGATAAATAAATAAATAAATAAATTTAAGAAAAAAACACTTCCTTTCCTTTTACTGCCAAACAATAACCCATTGTATGGACATGCCACAGTCTGTCCCTTTATTGGTTGATGCAAATGCATGTTGTTTTACTTCTGTTTTGAGTATTATAATAGTGCTGTTATGAGTGTGTGTGTGTGTGTATGAGTATTTGTGCGGATGTGTGTAATTTGCCTAGGAGAGGAGGGGCTGGGTTCTTTGTTAATTCTGTATTTAACTCTAAAGGAACTGGTGGACTGCTTCCCAAGAATCTCTGTCAACAGCACTTGCTGTTATCTGCCTTTGTAATTGTAGTCATCTTGGTGGATTCGATGGGATGAGGTGGCCTGACTTGGTGGTTTGGGTTTGTATTTCCCTAATGGCATGCACTTGTATGTTGACTATAAATATCTTCCTTAGAGGGCTGGCTGGTGCTTGTGGACTAACTTGCAAGCACTGGAGAAGTCTGAGGTGGTTCCCAGAGTCTTTGTCTGAGTAGCTTCAGATCCACAGAACAGACTCTTTTCTGTGTCCTTTCCATCTGTCATGCTGGCTTGTGGGAACCGTGGCCAAGCCACACCCAGGGATTCACCAGGTTTCCACCTGCAGGGCACATACTGCTTTGCTGTGGCCAGTTTTACTTCTTCCATGATCCAAAGAAATATGGATTCTGATGTTGTGGTGTTTTTTTGAGATAAGCATAGGTCAAGCCCAGGACT
Organism: Octodon degus; assembly: GCF_000260255.1. Taxonomy (NCBI): domain Eukaryota; kingdom Metazoa; phylum Chordata; class Mammalia; order Rodentia; family Octodontidae; genus Octodon; species Octodon degus. The sequence goes on from NW_004524687.1 coordinate 9,515,836, forward strand.
TGAGGAATGCATGTTTTCCAGGGTTTCTAGGTCTTCAGAGAATGACCAGACTGGTGAGCCCCAGCCCGGAACTGTGCTTGTGTTTTAATTACCCGCTTTATTTTGAGATAATTATAGATTCACGTGCAATTGTAAGAAACAGTATTGAGAGATTCCATCCTTAGAATTGTTTTGCTGTGGGAGAAAATGAAGATTTACTGAGGAACTGGAAAATATGTAACTCTGCAAGGGTGCCAAGAATTCAAACTATTTTTGTGCCTTCAGCTCCCTGCTTTTCCCAGGCTAAGGAGCAGATAAGGAAACAATCCACCCAACTGCCTGAAGAGTGGTTATTACTGACTGTGGTTTTTCGTCTTGAAGGAGATGAACCTGGGAACGTGACCCCTGTCTCCTCTCCCTTTCCTGTTCTATGGTGTCACTCAGTCATACCAAATCCTTTTGTCCATGCTTATGACTGCTGGTCCTCCCTAATCTGTTGAATGTTTTTTTTTTAATTGAGACTCTCAAAGATCTTGACTTAACTTAGATAGAGCCCCCATTGGATTATTTTATTTGTTTAAACTATAGTATGTTGGTTATTGGTGAATGTTTTGGGTAAGGAGCAGGAGAGGGGAAAGGTGCAGAGGTGGTAGGGAATGGGGTGGGGATTGATTCCTGCTGTAAACAAGGTGATCAGGAATGACTTCCCCAGAGGGTGACAGCAGGGTGGGGGTTGGCAACTTGTTTTCTGTTAAAGGCCAGATAGTGCTCATTTTATACTTGGCTGGCTGGCTACTCACCCTTGTAGTTCAAAAGCAACTGTAAACATGAAGTAAAGGACAGATATGCTTCTAGATCTAGCGAATGGTTGGGTTTGGGCAGAGACTGTAGAGGGTCAATCCCTGCGTTAGATTAAAAACGTGAAGGTAGTGAGAAACAAGCTCTATAGGATTTGAGAAGAGAGTGTTTTATACAGTCAGAATGGTCAGTGCAAAGCCCTGCAGTGGGTTGTTGGTTATTTTGAAAGGAGAACAGGAAGCACCTAGTGAATAAATGGAAGAGTCGTGGCAGAGCAGGTCAAAGAAATGGGAGCAGCCAATCCTACAAAGATTCGTAGGGAAACTCAGGACACATTTGTTAGTGGTCAAAGAAAGAGTCTATACACTGATTTTCAATAAGTCCTCGGTGTGCAGCATCTTTATAATGTGTCTTGGGTGACAGCACCCAGACTTGGAAACACTGCATGACCAGCATCCCAAATCCTGGAGCCCCAGCATGCTCTGCTCTCTAAGGTGACCTCTGCTATGCCTTCTGACCTGTCAGGTTAATTTGCCTTATTGTTCCCTTTGCATCATTTTAAATGAAAAGCATTGAGTAGCATATATGCCATTGTCTTGCTACATTTGTCTTCTTGGCTCCACATAATGTTTGTGAGTGCCTTCCTGTTTGCAGCTGTGATTAAAAATTCTCACTGATGTGTGGGAGTTAATTAACTGACATTTTAAACATTATTTATTTATTTATTTAGGCGGAACCGGGGATTGAACTCAGGCCCTTGCACTTGCCAGTGAAGCGGTTATTCCACTGAGCCATCTCCCCGGCCCCTAACTTTTGTTTTTAAATAAAACAAAACTCTTCAGTATAGTCAGTCATGTCTCAACATGACTTTTGGAGTTTGTGGAATAGAGCTTCAGATGTCTGAGAACAAGAGGGTCTGAAACCACCCACAGAATGTTCAAGGATGCACTCTTTGGGGTTCCCTGCTGTAGTTGGAGAGTTCCTAGCTGGTCAGCACCACAACTGTCCAGAGACCTAACTGTGTCATGAATAGTCACCATGAGTTGGTTGATTTGCTCAGGCTGGGGTGTGAGGATTCCTCTTCCCTTTTGCATTTTTCTAGCAGATGTCTGTCCAAATTGAGGCTTTCTAACTAGAAGGCCCTCCATGGCTCTTTGGAGATTTTCCATAGGCACAATCCATGGGACTCCAGGGAACGTCTGGGCACGCAGCGAACACACGATGCAGGAAAATGAAACCTTTGAAGCCTTGTCACATTCTGCCAGTCTAGGATGGAACTTTAAGCAACTCAGGACTGGATCTCAGTAAAGAAGGAAAGATTGTGAGTATGAATGCCCTTCAGGAAGTACACAGGCAGCCCCGAGAACTGCCAGCTAATAACTTTTTGATGATTTTGAAGCTGACCTTTCTGAAAACTCATTCTTGTGCTGAAAATGCAGACCAGGTGTACCTGGCAGCTGTAAAGTCAGGAGGTAGACATCTGATCCCCGTGTGAGGAGGACCTTCATGGCACTGTGTTCTTCTGGTTCTCTCAGATCTCCTGTCCTGTTGCCCCTGTGCTCAGCCAGCACTCTTTGTCCCCCACCATCTGTAAGTCATACTCTTAGTGAGCAGAATGGTCTCAGCTGCTGATGTGGTGAACTCTATACTTTGCCGATGTTAGCATACTCCCAAGTCACCAGCTGGGGCTTCCATGGCTCTAGTGCCCTTCCTGAGCCCTTTGTCATTTGAGCAGAAGGGGAAGCTCCTCCTAGTGGGCTCATTCTTAGTTGAGAAGTCCAAACAAGACAAACAAGGAAGAAAGTTAGTAGACTGGAAAAAGTTAAAAAAAAAAAAATTGGCTCTTCAAGGTAGCAGTTCTGAGCATCCTCACCTGTTTATAGATTTACACTGTAGCA
>NW_004524687.1:9519863-9523712 GCF_000260255.1 Octodon degus
GAGGAAGAGTGTGTGTGTGTGTGTGTGTGTGTGTGTGTGTGTGTGTGTATGAGCAGGAGGGAGCTTACATGTTTCAGGAATTGGAGAGAAAAAGAAGTTAGTATAGAAACTCAGAGAAGTGATGGTGAGCCAAACCTGAGGGTCTTCTAAGTCACTTGAAGACATCTGGAAGCCATTGGAGGTTTTGGTAGAGAACAAATGGTCTGAACAAGTGGTGTTGTAAGGAGAACCACTCACTTTATTTGTTGAGAATAGGTCCTAGGAATACAGGAACAAGGACAGGAAGACTGGACCAGTTAGGAGGTGACAGATGTGCCATTGGGGAGGGGAGGTTGCAGCGTGCTCAAGACCTTTTCTTGCTGTTAAGACTCTCTTTTTGTGGGTATTGTAAACTCGGACAGTAAAAATTGGCCTGGCCCTGGAGAGGGAACTGGTAAGAGCCAGGCTCTTGTCCTTCCTCCAGGTTGTTACCACAAAGCAGCACAAGCCCCAGGGGGCTGGTAGACTTGGGTATTATCAATACTCAGCACACACTCCAGGTTGCTGTAGGACTTTCAGTGTGCCCTTCTCTTTTACCACTTACCTCTTTCCTTCCATGGACACCAGCTGCAGAGGAGCTCCTGTGCGGAGAAACAGGAGAGTTTCAGCTAGTGTTACTTAAACAAGGCTTCTTTTCCTTCTTGCCTGAATGGGTCAGGCCTTTCCCATCTATGATTTCAGCTAAGCCAACTGAAGTGTTGCTTTCCTGAGACTTCTCTGGATTGGATATCTCTGTCCACTCAGCTGGTGGAGGTGGACTCCTGAGACATTGGCTATTCTGACTGTTAGGTTGGATTTACAGTGCTCCATTGTCATCATTTGGATTCTGTATTGTTCATGTGTTTACAGATGGATTTGACAGCTGTGTGGGCTGGGAGTCTGAGCAGACACAGACAGGTTTTATGTTCAAATATCACAGCCTCCACTCAAGGTAGTGACCAGCCTGAGTTTTTATGTGGAAGCTTATGGGAAGAATTTGTTTCTGAGGTCATTTATGTTGGTGGTATAATCCAGTTCTTTGTGTCTGTAGAACTGAACTTCCCATTTTACTGTCAGCTTTTGGTGAGTGAGTCATTAGATATCATTACATTCTTTGTCATGTAGTCCGGTCCTCTTCAAACCAGCAAAGACATTGAGTCCTACTTGTCTTTTGAATCTGTCTGAATTGCCTTCTGCCACCCTCTCTGCTTTTAAGGTTTGTATTACATTTGGCCATTTGGGTAACACGAAGGTCCCTTGTGCCATTCAGAATAGCGTAGGAACTATACCATATAAAATCCCATCACCAGGGCTGGGGAGGTAGTTGAGCAGCATAAACTCAGCAGCAAGCGCAAGGTCCTGGATTTGATCCCCAGTACCAAAAACCGAAACAAAATTATCACGACGGAGTATTGCCTCATCAAGCTGACAAGTTTTGGGGATTAGGACAGGACATCAGAAGGGGCCATGCAGAGATCCTGCCTGGCAGTTTCATTACTGATATCAGTAGTATTTGTAGACCTAACATTGCCCTCATGACCAGTTTACTTTGGTGATTACTGCAGTGTGATTTTTATCTAGGACCTGTGCTCCTCCTTTTTAAGTAGACAGTTGGCATTTTGAAGCCATGTAGTGCTCTAGAGCCCAGCATAGTGACTCCAAATGGCAAGAGACCAAGGAAATGATATCCTATTTTATCACAGTATGATCATTAAAGCTAAAATGATGAGGGCTGAGATGTTCGTGGCATTTGTGTGCTTTCATTGGAAGTCTTCTGGACCATGTTGTTGGGTCACAGTTAACTTTTGCTGACCCCAAGCACCAGGGAACCTGCAACAGCCAGCCTCCTAGTCCTGTCCCAGACATACTTCCTCCTCCTCTGGGGCACTTCCTTGGGGGCTGTCCATTGCATTCTTACACTGGTCTGTTTATTTAAAAACTCTTTAACCTTTTGGATCCCTCTCTGTATTCTGGCTGTCACTCAGTGTTCTTGTGTGGCCGACAGCCACAGCACATGGCTTTTTTGTCAAATTGGAATTTCAGATAACCAGCGGCAGGCAGCCTCAGAACATCTCTTCTCCAAAGTACCAGGCATCCTGGTCCATGATCCATTTCTGGTACTGGAATCTACCCTCAGAATGTGGGCTTCATTCAGGGCAGAACCCTTGTCTGTTGTCCTCTGCAGTTCCTGGCACAATAAATACTGCCTGGGATGCTATAGTCCTATGGAGCTGAAGTGTGAGCCACCTGGGAATAGGTGATTGGCATTGCCCAGTCTTGTATTTTGTTTCGTATTGCTGTGGCAGAATGGCACTACATAGTTCAGGCTCGCTTGAACTCACTCTGTAGACCAGGCTGGCCTTAAACTCTTGGCAATCCTTCTGCCTCAGACTTCTGAGTGCCAGGATCACTGATGTGTGCCACCATGCCTCCCAGCTACACAGCCTGTGATCTGTCCCAAGTCCTCATTTAAAAACAATTTATTTTATTTTAATTTTTGGTCTTAAATCTTTCAGAACAAGGCATATTAAATAGGTAAATAAAACAAGTTAATAATTCAGGCACTCGGGTATTTAAGAGACTTGCTTTCACTAGTAAAAAATGTTGGTGCTTGATTTGAACTGTTTCTCATTTAGAGTAGAAGGAGGAAGTAAATTCATTGCAGAGAAAAAAAGGAGTTACTTATTTATTTTTGTATTTTTAGGGAAGAGTCTATAGGACGTTCAGGGTCTCGCTACTAGATTGGACTCGTAGTGATCCGCCTGTTTACAGCCTCCCAAGAGCTGGGATTACAGGCGTGTGCCACCAGGCCCAGTCTCAATTGCCGTCTCAGTGCACCCCGGGGACAGGGCTGGCACGGTAGGCCCAGGGGTTGAACCCCTAGCCCCTGCGCCTGCTTGTAGGTGCTTTAATCCGTTGAGCTATTTGGCTGGCCCAGGAGTTTAAATATAGCATCAGTTTTCCTTTTTCCTGTGTACTCACCAGCGTGAGGCCCCTAATCAGATGCACCCTCATCTGTGGGCACTTGCCCCAGGGATGAGGATGAAGCTTCACAGCTATACTCCTCCCGAGGACAAATGGGAGGCGTGACTGCCTTGCGGCCTGTCACGTGCTCATTGTTTGGTCACCGAGAGGATAGGGATGTGGGTTTCCATGGTGGCTGTTTGCTGGGATATTCTAACATGACTGATTGGTTCAAAATACATAGCTTTGTATAAAGTAATTTTTAATACATTGACATCATTTTTAAAGGAAAAATACGTGTGGTAATATCTGTAAGAAACTACAAGTTCTGGCCCTTGGGATGGTAGCAAAGCCATCTAGCCTGGATGTAGGAAAACACTGCATGGAAGGACATCTCACATTTATAAAAGTTTCAGATGTAGCTCTGCTCTCTGAAAAATTAATGGGATACCTTATATGTGTACCAAGGGGTTGCACTGAGTCCTCATGACATTTATCCTCCCCCTTCTGAGGCTATTTACTGATTCTTATGTTATGTAAAGTTCATTTTTTTAAAAAAGTAGTATCTTCCAGGAAATCTCCACTTGTATCATGAGATCCACAGGAAAGCAATTATGGAAGTGCTTATTTATTATATTTTAATATTGTTTGACATTCAAATAAATGAGACTAGTTTGTTTTTAATAACTTTGATTTAAATATATTATGCAAATTAATTCTTAAAGTAGATAATCATTTTAGGTGAGAAATTTTAGTTCATTATTCATTGATCTCTTGCAGCAGTGTTTGTAATAACTGAGAGATTATTTTAAAGCATTGAACTGTGAGTTTTATTTTTTTTTCATTTTATTTAATTTTTGTGGTACC
>NW_004524687.1:9524378-9526823 GCF_000260255.1 Octodon degus
CCATCTCCCCGGCCCCTTTCTCTATCTTCTTTTCACCATTTATAACAGTTTTTATTAGTTTCACAATTATTAATAATTTTCATTATTGCATTTGTAACAATAACGAATCATTATTGCTACATTAACTAAAGTTCATAGTTAAGATTCATTCTTGGTGTATGTCTCTGATGTTGATGACTATGTAAGATTGCAAATTCATAATTACAGTATTTTACAAAATAGTTTTATCCTGAAAATTCCACTGTTCTACCCATTTCACCTCTGGAAACTATTGAAATTTTTCTATCATAGTTTTTTATTTTTCAGAATGTCGTTTAGCTAAAAATCATATACAATGTAGCCTTCTCAGACTAGCTTCTTTCTTTTAGCAATATTTAACTTTTTTCATAGCTTAATAGCTTATTTCCTTTTACTGCTGAATAATACTCTGTTGTCTGGATGTACCACAGTTTGTACAACCTACTGAGGACTTCCTCACTGCATCTATAACTTGACATTTATGAAGCAAGCTTCTATAGACAGTCATGTACAGGTTCTTAAATCTTCCTAGAGACACATTTTCAGTTAGTTTGGGAAATACCAAGGAGCACTGCTGCTGGCTCCTGTGGTAAGCTGTGTTTAGCTTTGTGAGAATCAGCCACACTATTTCACAGACCTACTCATAATGGATAAGAGCCTGTCACTCCATAGCCTCACCACACTGGGTATTGTCAGCATTTTGAGTTTTAGGGTTGTGTCATCACAGGAGTTTGTTTTGTTTGCATTGTTAGGCACTAGGCATCATAAATGCATGGCAGAAATAGAAGGCTGTGGTCCCCTAATGTATTCTGTTTTGGGGTCCTACATCCATTTTAATTTTAATTTTTATTAATATGTGTTTGCAGCACATAATGATTACATTCCTCCTGGGAGTTGGTACATGGACAGAACACCTCTTAACATCTTTCATCTCCTTTCCCTTCCTCTTTCTCCTCATCTCTGGTCTCCTTCCTACTCGGAAAAGTTCTATCTTCCTCTTTCCTGTTATCTTTTACTTTGCTCTTTATTTATACTTAGAATTTCTCATATAAGAGAAACCATGTGATGTTTAAGCTTGTGTGTTTGATTTATTTCACTTCACATTGTGGTTTCAAGGTGCAACCAGTGATCCATGTAGACTTATATTTATTTATAGCAGCACAGTTTATAATAGCTAAGTCTTGGAAGTGCTTTAGAAGATACTTTTGTTCATTGCCATTTTTGCTTATTATTTTAACTCTTTTCAGTCAACAGTGAAAAGTAGAGAACGCTCTCTGAGGTGCTCTCATCAGCTCTTTTTTCTACATTGCATCTTTCCCAGTTGAGTTTTAAAGATCCAACCCTCTGGAAATTCCATCTTTTTGTCCATGCAGTGAGTTTGCAGCAGTGGATTTGGCCTCCAGGGAAGAGCGTTCTGCCTGTAGTGTGGATTTCACACAAAACTTTTGTTACATATCCCATGGTGTTTCCCAAAGGTGGGTTTGCTTTTGTGTCCTGATGAGCCCAAGTATCAGTGACTGCTATGACTCGGCATCAGCTTTGCCAACTTGTTCTGCTGTGGGAAGATGTTTTAACTCTAGGGACAGAACTGAAGTCTCAGGAAATCTGCCAGCCTGTTACACATTGAAGGCAGTATCCACACATTTCCTGTCCTGCCCCATGTCAGTGGTCTGAAGAGCTAATACGGCAGTTCTGTGTTAAAACTTTTCTTGATTTCAGTCTCAAGGGTTGCTTTTCTTAGTTTTGCTCCATTAATATTGATGATAAGAGTAGCTTAATGGGAGAGCTAGGGGTCTTTCCCAGGAGCTGCTTTATATGATAAAGATGTTGTTTTTGCTTCAGTTATATACTTTTTTAGGAGGATGTCTTTGAGATAGATATTGAAGGGATGTTCTAGGCCAGTGTTGTCCAATAAAACTGCATTGTAATGCAGTCACTTAACGTGATAGCCAGTCACCACATGAAATGTGGCTAGCTCAGCCAAGGAAGTGTACTTTAAATTTCATTTAGTTTTAGTTAACTTACATGTAAATTAAAATAGCGCCATATGGCTAGGGGCTGAGAAAGGTAGGGTAACCCATAAACTACTGAGTGTTCTGTCTTCCTTTTGGAGAATGAAAGCTTTTAGGGCAGTGGAAGTAAATTACTTCTACAAACTTTGGACTATTACCTTTCATCTTTAAACTTGAAATGATTATTTAAAAATGTTCTTTAGTTTGATTTTGATATTTTTTGGAACTGGGGATTGAACTCAGGCCCCTGTGCTTGCCAGGCAGGCACTTATTCTACTGAGCTATCCCCCTGGCCCCTTAGAATAATGTTTTTTTTGTTTTGTTTTTTTGCTGTACCAGGAATTGAACTCAGGACCCTGCACTTGCCAGGCAGGCACTTACTCTACTGAGCTATCTCCCTGGACTAGTTTGATAT
>NW_004524687.1:9527220-9529685 GCF_000260255.1 Octodon degus
CTCTCTCTCTCTCTCTCTCTCTCTCTCTCTCTCTCTCTCTCTCTCGTCTAGTCCTATTGGTTCTCAAAAACGTTATAGAAAACATCCAGGATGTTTAAGGAACAAGGCATTTCTGTTGGTGTGCAGTGCCATTCAGGACAGATAATGGAACAGTTCTGACTTCTGGTTTTTCAGGTCCAGTGAGGACCACAGTATCCTGTTAGGATACCTAGTTTTGATGGTGGATGCCATCTGAGCAGAGGCCTTGAGTAAAATCCCTCTGCTGTAGAGAATTCTGATGTGGAAGTCAGAGAAGCCAGATGCCAAGTGTGTTAGTCAGAAGTGGCCTGGGTGCACTATGACAAATGTCCTGCAGTTTCAGGTGTTGACACTCCAAGGCTCAGTTCTTGCTCCTTTAGAACCTGACACAGGGAGACGACTGTTGAGGGCATGTGTCCTCCATGCTGTTACTGAATCACTCCAGCTCTTTCTGTCTTGTGCCTTCATTGTTGAAGCCACCGGGATCCCTGGAGGAAACAGAGAGAGTTGGGAGTTTGCACAGCAGCTGGTGAATGTTTGGATCTGGGAAGCACCCAGCCCTTTCTTCTTAGGCAACGTTGGTTATGCTTGATGCACAGCTTTGCCAGCTGCTAGGGGGATGGAGAGTGTGGTGGTGCCTGTGCGTATGTGTGAGTAGTAAAGATCTTTTTATACCAAACCCTTAGCATGTAAAAATTTCATAAATTTAGAATGAATTTGGAATTTAGAACGGTTTTCACCTAGTTGCTTAGGTGCAATTGGGGGTTGTGCAAAATATTTTAATTTTCTAGGTTTTAGTTTTACCTTGGAATTTAACCAAACAAATTTCACTTTAAATGTTTACTTTTATAATGCTTCTTTTGGACCAGGGAGATAGCTCAGTAGAATAAGTGCTTGTCTGGCAAGCACAATGTCCTTAGTTTGATCCCTGGTACTAAAAAAAAGAAAAGTCATAATGCTTCTTTGCCTTTATGGTTCTTTGGGCACAGGTGCCCATAGATAAAAATGCTATGCTAGGGCCAAGGATATAGCTCAGGGCATAGCATCTGCCTGCCCAGTGCGAGGTCTTGAGTTTGATTTCTGGTAGCTCCCCCAAAGTCACCCCAAACACTATGGTATCACCTTAATTATCTAACTAAGCAATTTTTAAGTCACATATTTTAAGATGTGAAATAAAATACAGATGGAGAGATTACTGGGTGTGATTTCTTCAAGTTCATGCTAAATTTGGGTGTTTGTATGATATTTTATAAACATGCTGTGGTTTGTTTTGTTTTAGTTTTTTATAAAACCCTGTACATGATAAGCCCAAGGAAACACAGTTCATTCATAACATCCAGCTGTAAGGTGGCAAACAAGGTGAGGTCACCCAGGTTTCCCCTTAATCTCCTTTCTCCTCAACTCAGTTTTCCCTAGGTCTCCTTTCCTCTGTCAGAGGAAACTTGCAAAGATATATTTTCTGTCATTTTACCCCGTGTTTCTCCAGTTGTAGAAATCTCCAGGACATTTGTTAGTAATACTGGTTCCTTCTTTTTAGCAGATCTGAAATGCAGTCAAGAATGTGCATTTTATGCAGTACTTCTTATTGAGTCTTATCATTGGTGTTGTTTGGGGACTTTTATTTGAAGGTAACCAAGTTACCTTGTTTGGATTAGGACTCTTGTCGCAGAGGTGAGGGTGATGACAAACATGAGGTGTTCTTGGTAAAGAACAGCTGATGAGGCAGGGTCCTATTTCATCGCCTTCTTAAACTTCAGTCGTTGCTATTCTGTGCTCACCCATTAAGCGGTGGTCCCATACTATTCCCTTAGCTACTTACTTAATATTTTTCATTCAGTGCCACAGACCATCTTAGTTGAATGAGACTTTATGCTGTGAAGTCTTGGCTTTACCTTTAAGAATGTTTGTGTATCACTCATAGTATTTCAGATACCCTGTGTAGAGTGCACAGCATGAGGGGAACGTGGTGTGAAATAACTCACTGTGCCAGTGCCGGAGTCCTCATCTTCGTGTCAGTGTATGAATTTTTTGGCTGAATTGTGCCACTGAAGTTTCAGACAGTTAATCGTGCTGGCCACAATTCAAGCATTTGCATTCTGTCATGTTTCTCCAGTTGTAGAAATCTCCAGACCTAGGAGAAACTGAGTTGAGGAGAAAGGAAAAAGGGGAAACCTGGGTGATCTCACCTTGTTGGCCACCTTACAGCTGGATGCTTTGAATGAACTGTGTTTCTCTGGGGCCTATCATATAGAGGGTTTTGTAATGAACTGAAACAGAACAAATCACAGCATGTTTATAAAATCAAACATGCTTGTTAATGGTAATAAATACTCACACTTGCCAGTAAATGATCAGCACAGCTGTCATTTGTATATTTAATCATTTGTTTGGCTCTGACTCTATGTGGATATATCTGTTCCTTTGTTAATCTATGGCAACCCTCCCAA
>NW_004524687.1:9531298-9538283 GCF_000260255.1 Octodon degus
AAAAAAAAAAAAAGAAAGAAAGAAATTGCAGCCCTGCAACACTCTGTAGAGAATATCTTTTCATTCTCTTCCGCTAGTGGGATGCAGGAGGAAGGCAGGAGGCTGAAGTCTTTCCCACAATTCTGACTGCCTGTCAGGCCACTGCAGCCCCCCAGGAGGGCTGCCCATGAGTCCAGAGATCTCTAAGAGTTGTGGGTATTAGGTGGAGGAGGTTGTGGGGAGATGGACACACAGCTGGGTCTTGGAGCTCGGGGGAGACCCTGGTAGGCCCTTAAAGAAGTGTGTAAATGCTGAGTGGGAGTTACCTGCCCCCCAGTGCCTCAGTGGCCAGGTGAGGTTAGGTGGCTACAGCAGCAACCAAGAGGGATGGAGTAGAATCTGGCACCCCCAGGCTCCTCTCTCCTCCCACGTTGAGCAGGGTGGGAGAGGAGGGCAGTATGGGAGAGCCCTTCAGCCCTGCTCCACTGCACTCGTCCGCGAGGGAGGAGGATGCAGCACACAGGGCCAGACTTGGGAGGTACCTCTCACACCCATGCTGCATTTACAGCCCAGTGAGATCAAACTTCTTTTCCACTTTTTCATAATCAGTAACATTTTTGCTATGAATGAAATTTGTGAATGCCACATGTGTTTCATTAGCAGCGTATCAGCCAGGCCTCCAGCCAGGCCTCCTGGGGTAGTTTTTAACTTTTGTGTTTAATACTCACTTTTGTCAATTTCAAATCTGTTGAGAAGAAGCTTTAATCAAGTCAGTGTTTGCTTAGGATGTTAACTAATTAGGCTGAATTATCCCTGGGGTGACCTATGGGAGAGTCGGAAGTCCCAATGTGCTCCTGCCATTTATGAGACTCTTCTTAGGGACACGATGCACGTACATTTGTAAATTAAAAATTAAATCATTTATTTCATGAATACAAGAACAGAGGATGAAACCATGGTGGACTGCCATCCCGCATGGAGGCCACTAACAAGGATAGCTCTCTGTTGCCTGACGACAAGGACACGTCCTGAGAAATACGGGATTAGGAGATTGTCCTGGTGGACACACAGCCTAAGCCAGCTGCAGGCTCGCCAGGTTATATCATGTCAGTGTGACCTCTGTCACCTAATCAGTCAGTCGTTGGCTAACTGTCCTCCCGGGGCACATGGGTATACAACCAGAAGCCCCACGGACGCCTGTCCCTTCCATTTCTTTTTTCTGATCACTCCTGAGTTACTTGCTATTCTGAACTTGGTGTTTCCCATACAAGTTAATTCACTCTGAGCAGAATGGCTTTTCTGGGTAATTATATACTGCTAACTAGACAAGTGCTCAAAATGCTACTTCCTGACTGCATGTAACAGAATCCCTTTCCCACTCGGAGTCCGTCAGGGGCCTTGAAGTCTTTCCTGGCTAACCTTCCCTTTTTCCATTTGCTGGCCTTCCGGGGTCACATGGAAGGACAAGGATCTGGAGCTGCTGAGGAGGCAGAGGCTTCCAGACCAGTGGCTTCGGACAGCTCTTCATATACCTGAGGTGCCACTCAGGCTCTGTGCTGCCCGCAGCCTGGCTGTCTGCTGTGGCTGGCTGGCTCGGTCTGCACACGTGAGCTCCTGATGAGCATTGCCCAGGCAGGACCTGCGCTTGCCAGGGGAGGCTCTTCAGCCAGCTTGTGCCCCACGTCCTGACAGAGCACATGATGTCCAGGGAGCTGGGGCAGCAAGCAGCCCCCATTTCTGTGTTGTCTCACATCACACCTAGAATCTTCTTAATCAGGGCTCAATCTGATTGAGAATTATTGCAGCCCTTCCCTCTTAGCTGTTGTGGACCAGCACACTAATGCTTAAATTTTCCTTCACTCTCAGGGTCCTGTACTGTAGTACTGAGGGGGTACAGGTTAGGCACCCATAGCATTTCTTGAGTGATCTGGGGATCACATAAAGAATTTCATGGGAGATTCAGGGTCACGTAAATTAATCCGTAAAAAAAACCTGCGGGATTTCACAGAGCCTTCAGTAAGGTAATATTTATTGTGATCTTGAAAAAATGGTCTATATGTGTGTGCTGGTCTTTAAGGACTATCTAAAAAAAATAAAGAATAACAATAATGGAATGTCTAAAAAATAAAGCATCACATGAAACAGTAGGCCCAGGACACACTTTGGGATCTGCTAGAATAAAACATTTGGCTTGCATACATTTTCACTTTGTTATGCTTGCTTTCTAAGTGGTTGCTACTGGCAACAAGGAATAGTGAGTAGTGTGTGTGTGTGTGTGTGTGTGTGTGTGTGTGTGTGTGTGTGTGTGTGAGAGAGAGAGAGAGAGAGAGAGAGAGAGAAAGAGAGAGAGAAACTGAATCTTTCACAGTGTTTAATCAGTCTGCCAACTAATCTGAAATTATAGAAAGCTCATTAAAAGACTCTTGAAAAAATATTGTTTGTATAGTATCCAATTCTCCTGCATTTTCCAAACCTATTTTTTTGTGCCAAATAGATTGACAGTTCATTTTATTAAGGAATGTGGGCCTTATGGAGAAGTTAGGAACACACCAGTTTGTTTCCCCATCGTGGTCTTCTAGGCATCTCTCTGTGGATGGAGGCTGCTGCCCGTGGTCACTTCTGATAGATTCACTGCTCTGTGCTGCTTCTGGGCGGGGCAGGTCCAGGCAGCTTCTGCACTGTCCATGGGGATGACACAGAGTTGGGTGATGGAGTTCTCTAGGGCCCTCTGGTTGACATCCAGTGACATGGCCACCAAGAATATCTGGCTGAGGGGACAGAGCACCAGTCAGGGCCTTTATTGCTCGATGTTTCTTGTACATACTTGGTTGCTGTTGTTATTAAGATTTTCATTAGTGACTTATCTATCCTGAAGGTAACTGCAGGTAATAACAGCTGTTAAAAATCATTTTCTAGGCAGGTAGAGTGATGCATGTCTATAATCCCAGCTATTTGGGAAGCTAAGACAGGATGAGTTCGAGGCCAGGTCAGCTTCAGCAACTTAATGAAACCCTATCTCAAAATAAAATTTAAAAAAGGAGATGTAGGGGCTAGGGGTTCAATCCCCAGGCTTGCCGTGCCAGCTCTACCCCCGGGATACACTGAGATGGCAATTGAGACTGGGTGTGGTGGTGTGAGCCTATAATCCCAGCTCTTGGGAGTCTGTAAACAAGCAGATTACTACAAGTCTGATATAATAGTGAGACTCTGGGCACTATGTAGACCCTTCCCTAAAATTAAAAAAAAAAGAAAGAAAAGAAAAAAGAAATGATTTGACTTTTCCACCTCTCCTTAGATGTGTCAGGTACATATACCAAATACCCACGGTGGATGTGAACATCATAAGCCGTAAAAATGAACTAAAAGTAATAGCAATAACAATGAAAGTGGGGAAAGAGGATTTAGAAATAGAGGGATGGAGATGAGTGGGGAGGGGAAGGTGTTATGGTTTGTGTTTAGTTGTTCTCCCAAAGCCTCATGAAGTCATGGGGTGGGGACTTCTAGAGTTTGAGATCAACTCATGATCTACTGGGATTAGGGGTGATCCAAGGCTGGGATTATGGGTATGAGTGCTAATTGGATTAAGGGTGTCAATACTTCTCCCAGCCTGGGGTAGATAGCTTGAATGTAACTTAAGAGAGACAGACTTCTTTTCTGTAGCTATTGTTGCTGTTACTCCTCCATTGTGCTCTTGCTTTTTGCCACCGTCATGAAAGGTAGCTCTCTGCCATGTACCACTGTGCCTTGGAGCCAGCTGAGTATGGACTGAAACCTCCAATAACTGTGAGCTAAGTAAACCTTTCTTTCCTTCATTTTGAGTATCAGGTATTTGTTCCAGCAATGAGAGAAGTGTAGCTGAGACAGAGGGGACCCCAAAAAATCAAGATGTGTTATGCACATGAATGCGAGCTTCATGCATTGAAAATATTTGCTAATAAAATTAAGAAATGATTTGAGATGTGGCTTAAGGGTATAGTACTTGACTCGTATTAGTGGGCCCTGGGTTCAAGTCTCAGTAAAATGAATCATTTTTTATAGCTATTCCAGGCTGAATAAAAAATAATTATTTTAAAAGTAGTGACTTCAAGTTAGTTTTGTATTAGACCAACAAAATCATACCTGAGACACAAGGAGATGGCGTCTTGTCTCGTTCCTGATTTGAGAGGCAACAGTTTTCCCCACTTATGTCTGATGGACATGCATCTTGAACAGCCACACTAGCCAGGTGGTTTTGCTGAATTTCCTGATGAGTTTATTGGTTTATTACTTTAAGTGTCCATCTCTCAAGTGGTCTGCAGACCTGGAGCCAAGGCTACATTCTATAATAATCAGAATACTTATTTTTCTTTCCTTCCTCTCTGCCTCCCTCAATGGAATCCTACAGGCTTCTACAGGGCCACTAGGGAGGATTGCTGAAATGGCTGGAGGTCTGAACATAATTCTTTTCTTCTACCATGCATCGGTGTGTGTGCATACGTGCTTGTGTACACACACACACACACACACACACACACACACACACACACCTGTCTCTGGGGCTAAATGAACTGGGAAACTTCGTGATGACTTGAAGATTCACTTGGGTTCTAAGAACCCACTTCACATCTTCCCTTTTCCTTGGACAGAATTTATTCTTTGAAATGGGCCAGGCATTTCCTGCTATGTTCTTGAGTTCACTAGTCAGACGGTTAGTGGGCATGGTGCTGATGGGCCAGTGCTGGACTGAGGAGTGAGTGGGAGCTGTCAGCGGGTGAGATAGCTGTAGGAGAACCTCACCACTGAGCGTGTGGATAGCTGTGTTTGGTGAGGGGAGGGCTGGTGTGAAAGTCAGCTCTGAGCAAGCAGTGAGGTGAGGTGAATGATCGGATGTCAGACAGGTGCAAGCCTTTCATCTGATATTTTTAAAAAAGTGAGCTCCCTTTTTAAGTATGGACATTCTGTTTATGGTGTTCTTGATTTCTTCATCCTTTTATAATCCTTCTTTCCGAATCATATCTTTGAGCAGTAGAGTGTTTCCTTTCACTGTTGAGTCATTTCACTTGGGTTTCACTGGCATCCATGAATGAATTTGCACGGAAACATGGTTGAATCAATGGAGCTCTGTTGGATTCACTTGTTAGCCCAGGAAGAAATGCAGAGCGAAGGCTTTCAAAGGGGCTTCAAATAAAAATACTTTGATTCCAAGCCTTCCTTCCTGGGCAGTGGAAGGGGAACATATCCCTGGCTTTTAAAAAAAATATATTTTTATTTTGTTTTTTAAAAATTATATTTATTTGTGTGTGTGTGTGTGTGTGT
The DNA here is from genome assembly GCF_000260255.1 of Octodon degus. Taxonomy (NCBI): domain Eukaryota; kingdom Metazoa; phylum Chordata; class Mammalia; order Rodentia; family Octodontidae; genus Octodon; species Octodon degus. Next base: position 9,536,573 of record NW_004524687.1, read on the forward strand.
GTGTGTGTGTGTGTGTGGTCAGCTCAGCCCACCAGGGGGCGGGGCTGGCTGGCATGTGGTGCTGGGGGATTGAACCGCCATCCCTGTGCTTTGCTAAGCTTGTTCTAAGTAGGTGCTTTAGACCACTGAGCCATCTCACCAGCCCTATCCCTGGCTTTTGTTTGCATCCTTGATGCCAGTTATTTAGTTGCATTTGAGTTATGTAATTGTAATAGACTTGTAGAAATGCCTCACTAATGAGTTGTGCTTGGTTTAGAAGGAGGCCAGAGGAGGGGTATATATTTTGGTGTATCCCGACGTGAAACATGCTAAGGATGCAAATAGGGAAAATAGGAGTTAATAGCCGAGGGCCTGTTTTAATTCTAGTTGTAGTCAGAAATTGATGAAAATTCACTCTGTTACATTTAATTTGAAGCTGAATGAAAATGTGTTTTGAGCTATTCTTACATTACTGTGAGTGGTGATTCGCCTATGGTAAGGGCCTGGTACAGATGTTTTAGTGACATTTTATTATTTAGGGGGTGGTGGTGCTGGCTCCTAGAGTTTATTCTCCCTGATAAACCTCAACCCAGTTCTCCCGAAGGCCCTCAGGTATGTGGACCGTCCAGGGAGAGCTCCAATTTTCCCAGTGTATGTTGTTGTTTCTCCTTTGTGCTTCTTTTCATTCATGTTTATTATTCTGTGTTGAGCAGGGCAGTATCTGTTAAATCTCTCTCTCCTCTGCTAGTTGACAGAGGGCTGTCGCTGAATGTCTGCTGTCTCAGGGGACTGACGGGATGGCCTGTTGTCAGTGCCCAGGAAGCGTTTGTTGCATTAATGACTTTGTGGAGAGTCTAACTGTGCTCGTGGCATTTGAAATTCACCAGTTCCAGCTACATCTTGGAGATTTATTATTACCGCTCATCTACCTCTATGGAGCCTGTTAGCAGATTTCTAGGATGAGGAAGAGATGATTCATACGAGATTCAATTTTATTTAAATGGAGAGAAATATAATATAGATTGTTGTTGGCTCTTTCTTATGCCATTGAGATAGAGTAGGTATTTATTAGGGGAGGGGAGTGATGAAGCCTTCATTTTTAGCAATGAGAGGTGCTTTTAATAAAACCTGCTTCTGGTCATTTTGGAAGTGGGTTTTCAGTGGCTTTTCCTAATCCGTTGCTAATGGCTTTGTCCCCATGCAGGATTGTGACTACGGGCATCAGTTTTACTTGCCGATGATCATCAATTGGGTGACATCATTAATATTCTCTTCCTAGTTCTGCTGAAAACAAGCAGCATGTTGAGGGAGATGAATGGCAGGGTGAGATGGAAATACTACTCCCTGCTGTGTCAGCAGTGCCATGAGGGTCTCTCCTACACAGACAGAGACAGAGGGTGCCAATCATGGATCTCAGGAGACTATTCATAGGCACAGTGATGAAGATTCAGTTATCGTTGGTAGAAGACTTGGGTTGTGTGTGCATTGAAATATTAGCTAACGATCCTGTATGCAGAGGCATAAATTAGCCTTGTCATATTACACTTTTTCACATCCTAGAAATAATCATGGGCCATGGAAGCAAGTGGGTCACCTGATGGGCTGACCAAGGGCTTAGTTGGCTGTTGGTGGGCAGCCTGGCATGACATTTTAAGAAGAGAATATCGTTTTTGTTCCTTGCTGGTCTCTGAACATAGCTTCCAAGGGGCTGTGGAGCCCAAGCATGAAAGAC
>NW_004524687.1:9539205-9539738 GCF_000260255.1 Octodon degus
GAATATGTCTTCAAGACTCAGGATCACTGCACTTTTTCCTTTTTCAGTTGGTTTGATTTTGCTAGGATGCAAATCTTACTTCTAATGCCTGCGTCATTTTCCTTTCAATGGCCTGGTATTTCATACCCTTTGTAAAACTGGCCATCTGTTTGGGAAGTCTCTATGTCTCCACAGGACTCACAGACTGCTTTCCCCCATTCCTTATTATATTTTCCCAAAATTGATTGGGGGAGTTTTAGGACTTGGAAAAATTTCAGCCCATATGATGTGTTCTATACATTGGCAGAAGAGGAATATTTGGAAACATGCTCATGATTTCCGTAAGATCCCTCCATTTGAATAGCTAGTATGGAAACGGATGACAAATGCTTGATCGGGGTAAACTCTTTAAAAGAAATTGATAAGTGAATTTGGGGAAAAGAGTATACTGATTATCAAGTAAAACTTTAAACATTCTCTTAAGGAATAAGTGTCTGAGCATCTTTAAGTTCTGAGTTTTTATTAGAAATCTCTTTTGTGAGTGGGAAGGATTG
>NW_004524687.1:9541122-9555002 GCF_000260255.1 Octodon degus
AAGAATATTCCTTGTCCCTTGTAATTTTGTGAGTTATACACACAGTTACAAAATGCTTTGCAGTTTTTGTTGAAATCATCATAGAGGATCCAGCAAATAAGTATGCTTGGGAGTTTTCATGCTGCTTCCAAAAATGTACAGGACGGGAACACCGTGTATATGAACGCTGCCTGATGCACTGCAGCCCTCTCAGGTACAGGACAGGGAGGACTCTTAAAAGAAGATTGCAGGGCTGGGGATGTAGCTCAGTGGTAGAGTGCCTGCTTGGCAAGTGCGAGATTGTGAATTCGATTCCTCGTACCGAAAAACAAACAACACACAAAAAAGAAGATTTCACTGCATGGCACAGTGCAGGCAATTGCTGCTTTCACTTTTGTTTTTTTGTCATAAGTATGATTTGTTAGGCTTTCCCTATAACTGTTCTTGGAACTTTAAATTTTTTTTTAATTTTTATAAAAATGCACCTTTTAAGTGTGTTCTGAAGACAGGAGAGTGGCTGTGGTGATGCTTTGTGCAGAGAGAGTTCTGTGGTTAAACACTACTGAGAACCCTGCGGCTTCCCCCAGGAGCTCACCCCTTGTTAGCACGTGAAGAGCTCAGAGAAGCCCTGCTGAGAGCAAGCTGTGCAGTTTGGCTTATTTCCCTTGGTAGGAAACTGGGCTTCTCTTTCCAGATCGCTTTGGGATGTTACATGGAATTCTTCTGAAGCTGACTACCTGGGAAAATGTGGGCAAACTAAAGCTCTAGACATGGAATTTAAGTTGCGATTGTCGTTTAAAGTTTTAGTACGGGACTTCTTTCTGATGTGACTGGTCTTCTGTGTTTTTGCATATAAACTTATGTGATACTGTATTGGTTTTCCTTTGTAGCATTTAGTTCATCTTTGTATGGATAGCCTTCTAAAATATCTTTAATGTTTATTTTTAAAAGTTGGAAGCAGAGATGGTTATTACTTATTTATGTTGATTCTGGGGATTGAATCCAGGGCCTAATGTGTGGCGGGCTAGTGCTCTGCCACTGAGTCACAGCCCCAGCTGAAGATGTGGCCTTTTTAATCAATAGAGCTAGAAGAAGCATTTTCCCGGTTGATAATTTATTTTTTTCTTGAAGTATCTCTAGCACGCAAAATTAGATTAACCATATCCCTGGTCCATGTGACAATTGCATCATTAGAATATGCAAAGGTTCCCACTTATGTATTTCCTTGTTAATTTGTTTATAGTAATGCGATAAGTATTGATAACCTGCTGCTTAATACTATTGTTTAACAATAGTGGCATCCACCTGGTCCCTCCACCCCACTCTCTTCTTTCTTTCTTTTTTAAAAAAAGTTTTATTTATTTATTTATTTATGGTGGTACCGGGGATCGAACTCTGGACCTTGTGTTTGCCATGCATGTGGTTATGCCATGGAGCTACCTTATCTATCTATCTATCTATCTATCTATCTATCTATCTATCTATCATCTGGAGTAGGGTTCTTGCTATGCATCTTGGACTCATAGTGATCCTCCTGTCTCAACCTCCCCAGTGCTGGAATTACAGGCATGTACTTCCATGCCCAGTTTTGGGGCCAGCACCGTGCACCTGGGGTTCCAGGTCCTGCACAGCACGTGGTACTGGAGATCAAACCTGAGTACTTGCACTTGCCAGGCAGGCACTTAGACCACCGAGCTAACTCCCCAGCCCCTGTAACACATTTTTTGACTTGGACTTATATTGCTTTTGCTTGGTCATATTGTTACATGCTGTTTTAATTAATATTAACTGCTGAATAACATTCCCTTGAAACTACAGTTTCTTCATCCATTGTTCTATTTGTGGCATTGTGATTATTTCTAGGACTGTACTATGGTTGAAAGTGATGCTATGAACTTTTTTGTATAGCTGTAGTTGTACTTCCACAATAATTTCTTGTGGCATATATTTTAAGAGAAGAATTGGAGTGGTGAAAATTATATTTTAGGGGATAACTACCAAGCCATTTCTCCAAGAGTTACTTTAATTTACCTGCCTCCAAGGGCCAAGTTAAAGACTTCTTTTTTTGGAGACAGGATCTCGCTATGCAGTTCAGGCTGGCCTTCAGCTCATGTTGTAGCCCAGGCTGCTCTCGAACTCGCCGCAGTCCTCCTGCCTCAGCCTCTCAAGTGCACGTGCCAAAGTTAAAGATTGTGTGGATTCACATTGCTCCAACACTTGATATTGTCAGACCTTAAAACTTTTGCCAGTTGAATCATTTATGATATGTCATTGTGGACTTGACTTGCAGTTCTGATTTTGATGAGTTTTCTTTGTTTACTCACCATGTTTGTTTCTTCTTCTGTCAAGTGCCTGTTCATAGCTGGGGCCCATTTATTTATTTTTGTATTTTTATTTTATTGAGAAACAAATAGCAATGAGACAGTTTCACAACCGATTAGTGGGACAGTTTCAATAATTAATACATTGCATATTGTTGTCTTCGTAGTGGTTATTCATAGTACAAGATGCAGACATGATATCTTGTCCAAACACTATTAGTACAAATCTTTCTTCTCACTGAATAAGAGAAAGTAGCTATATATCTATCCTAACTATTTTGTATATACAGATACAAAGTGGTCTTTCATTTATATCACCTTTTTTTGATTTAGTTTTGTCAGAGGTGGGTATTCCATTGCCATTTAATATTGTATGTGTGTGAATTCAGCAAAATAATCCAATATAGTCCAGTAGTCCATAATAGTAGAGGGTTATCCGTAGGACTGGCAATGTCAGAAGTTGTTGACTTGAGCCTTTTACAGCTCAGCATATTAATATGGCTTTACTTTTCATACCTTATTTTTATACTTTTCTGCTGAATGATTAAGATGAAGATAAAGCAAGACCTATATAACAAGAAATACAACTTCTGTATTTGACAGGCTTCGTCAAATCCCCTCAGGATTTACCCTGAAACCTTGTACAGCGGTTTGTAGATCCTTTGTCAGTGTCAGCCACGTGGTGAGTCATAGCCATTGCTTGACCACTGTGCTCTCTGTGAAAGCCTGTGAGAATGTTTTCTCTCTGTGTGACTCTTTTAGACACACCCTACATCATCGATCACTTCCCTCTTTGACCCCATCATCTCCTTGATCAGAAAATTTGGGACATCACTGAGTTACAGGATATTACAGTACAGGTTCTCTTATGTCCTGAGTCCTCACTGACCTTGAAAGGTTATGTGGGGCCCATATAATATTTTTCTATCGTATTTTCTATCATATTTTCTTACTGATGTGCAGTTCATTATATAATTTTAATAATAATCCGAGTTGTCTATTTTCTTACTCAGTGATGCCTTGACCATTTCCAGGTTAGGTCATGTGCTAAGCACCTGTAGTTTGTAGGCACAGTCTCTATATCCAGGGCTTGCTTTCTAGTGAAGACAAATAAGTATTTATAAGGCATGGAGTAGGAGCTCTGCTCTGGGGACCTTGGGAGGCTCTAGGAGAAGGTGACTTAATCTGCTGGAAGGGGCTTCACACAGCTTGTAATGTGTGGGCCAAGGCTTGGACAGTGTGTCAGACGGATGACGTGGCAGAGTATGGAGACTCTTGAAGCTTCTCAGATGTCCATGACAACTCACTGAGCAAAGGTCAGTGGACCTGGGGCTTAGTTTCTTCCTTCTCCTATTAGGGTGGAGGCACATTGTTGTTGTTGTTTTTCTGTAGGACTTTTTTTTTGTTTTATCATGGTAAAATACTTACAACACCAAAACTTATCATTTAAGCCACTTTCTTAGCCACATTTTTATTGTGGGAGAATGTTGTATGACTTACCATTCTCACCATTGATAGTGTGTTGTTCAATGGCATTGAGTATGACCACATTGTTGAGAAACCCTCAAATCAGAATTGCTGATCATCCTAAATTAAAACTCTGTACCTATCTTGATTTTCTGTCCCTACTAACCTCTGTTCTACCTCCCGTGTCTATGGATTTGACTACTCTAAGAAGCTTGCATAACTAGATTTATTTATTTATCTATTCGGTACCAGAGATTGAAGTCAGGACCTTGTGTTAGCCAGGCAGGCACTTAAGTTGCTGAGCTATCTCATTGGCCCCATAACTGGAATCTTATGTATCTTTTTGCATCTGGCTTGTTTCACCTAGCATAAGGTTTATTTAAAATTTATTTTCCTTGGCTGAATAATAGTCCATTGTGTGTATTTTGCATTCTGTTTAACCATTTGCCTAAGGGTATTTATGCTGTTGTACTTTGTAGTTATAATAAATAATGCTGCCATGGAAATTGGTGTACAAATATCTGAGCTCCTGTTTTCAATTCTTTGTGATATATACCCACAGTTGAATTTCTGGATCATCTGGTAATTTAAGTCTTTGAGGAGCTACCATACTGTTTTCTGTAGTGACTGCACTGCTGTACATTTCTTCAAGCAATGCATACCTGTTGTATATCTTTGCTAACATTTAGAGTCCTCTTTTTTTTCTTCTCATTTTTTTGATAATAAGCACCCAAAAGGGTGTCAATTGTTATCTTGTTGTGATATAGATTTGCATTTTCCACATGATTAGTGATGTGGTGAACATCATTTCAGGTGCCTCAAAACTTTTGAAAAATCTTAACGTTATGGACTTTCAGCACAGAAAAGTATATGTATGTTCACCATATGTTGCATAGCAACCACTGGGAAGACACCATAGACTCCTATGGGGAGCAGTAGACCCATAGGTCAGACCTTTCCTAGGGCCTAACAAGTGCACAGGAAGCTCTCTGTAAGCCATCACTATAAACAGAATGCCATGTTTTCACCTTTCAGAAGTATGATAAATTGAAATATCAATCTTGTGACACAAGAGATTTTATTCGTTAAGATATGTTTTTTAGGGGGTGAAGAGCAGAAAAAGAAGGATGTCAGCTGCTAGAAAAAGTGAACAAGGGTGCAAAGAAATGGCCCAAACGTTAGATCATGGCAAATGGTTGATCCTATAGAATGTAACCTCACAGGGATATTAGAAGCTGATGGCTTTTCACAGACTAAGAGCCTAAGCCACGTTGGGGCAGAACAGGAACTGTGTGAATGCACTGAAGGAAAGGTCCAGAAAAGCTGAAGCTTGGAGTGCCTTAAGAGACTGGAGAAAGTGTGTCTGATGAAGGCCAGGTATGTGACAACAGGGAAGCCTGGAAGCAGAGAGGGGAAGCCCAGGGCCCATGGACTATAGGGTCCAGGCCTACAAGTTAATAACTGAGCCGTGGACAGGAGCTAGATCAGGGCAGGGCACTTTTGTTTCTCTTGTAGGGATCAAATGGTGCTGGTACACGAAACTAAAATTACTCTGTCATTAGTACTAGAAACTTGAGTTGGGTAGGTCTTAATGATTGTCTGGGAGAAGCAGAGCCATCATTGAGGAACTCAGAACAGAGACTTCCCATTCTAGGTATGGGGTCAGAATATGACCAGGTTCTGAGTGAGACCAGTGGCCAGCTGGCTCTGTGTTGAGCTGCTATACATGCTATAGGGCTTGTCCCAACCTCTTACTGGTGAGAGGCTTGGTCACATGGGGGGCACAAGTGAAGAGGCTTCAGCTCAGGGGTGGGCATTATGTAGGGCAGTGGCTTTTAGCGTTGGCTGTGTATCCAATTAGAATCATCTGGGGAGCTTCACAAATCCCTATGGTTTAGCCAGGCTTCAGATGCACTGAAATGAAATCTCTGGGGAGGGGAGGTCGGAACCAGGCATGAGTATTTCTAAAGCTTCCCAGGTGGCTTTCAAGTTAGCCACAGTGAGAACCTCTGATTTAGGAATAAGTAGTCCGACAGTTAATACACACTCCTAGTGGTTGAAACAACCTAGTTCTCAGATAAATTTGGTTGAAATGCTGCTGCTGAGTCAAAATCATTTCTTCTGTGTCCCTTCACTCATTAAGGAGAAGTCTTTCTGGGCTAGTTACAAGTGTTTTTATGGTTTAGGTCTCAGTGTCTTCCAAAAGTCTCATGTCTTCCTAGGTTGGACTTTTTGCAGATGATTGGATCATGTGGCACTGTACTTGTAAGTGGGTTAATTTGTGTGTGAGTTTGTAGGTAGACATATCATTAGGAGAAGGGACCTTGTCATGAGAGGGGTCCCTGAGGGCATGACCTAGAAGGCTGTGTGGTTTTGTCTCCTCCTTCCTCTCTGCTTCCTGGGCTCTACGGCTTGAGCCAGGGCCTGTCATCCTATAGTTCCTACCATGGAGCCAAGCAGCCATGGACTGAATTCACTCAGCTCTTGAGTCAACATAAACCACTTTTCCTAAGGTGTTTTGTCCGAGTGTTAGAAAAGCGACTAATGCAAGTACTACACTGTGCCATTTTTTTCTCCAGACTTTTATGTGCATGCAAATCACCTGTGGGCTGTGAGGCAGCAGGTATGATCCTGAGAATCAGTGTATCTTTCAAGTGCCGAGGTGATGATGCTGCTGGACTATACTCTGAGTAGCAGAATTTTAAGATCTTAATCACTGAGCTGAGTTTTCCTGATTTTTTTTTTTTTTTTTTTGTATTTTAGGGAAAGATCTACAGGATGTTCAGGGTATCACTACTAGATCGGACTCATAGTGATCTGCCTGTTTACAGCCTCCCAAGACCTGAGATTATAGGCACACGCCACCATGCCTGGTCTCAATTGCCATCTCAGTGCACCCCAGGGGTGGGACCAGCACAGCAGGCCTGGGGATTGAACCCCTGGCCCCTGTGCCTGCCTGAAGGTGCTTTAATCCACTGAGCTATTTGACCGGCCCTAAGTTTTACTGATTTTGTATTCATCAAATTATTGAAAGGTGCTTGTTACCTACAAGACATTGTGGTAATTAAGTAAGGGAGATGTAGTTGTGAAGACAAGAACACTGACCCTAGATGTTCATAAAACTAAGGAGGAAGGGCAGTAAGCTCCTAATTTCATAAATAACTTGAAAACGGGGACAAAGGAAAAGTACAGGCTGATCGGGACATGACTGTGATTCATGAAGGGAGCCCCAAGAGACCCATGTTGTACACTGGTACTCCTGGCTGTGGGAACCCACTGACTTCTTCCCACAACCTTCAGAGGCACTCACTATTTTTAGTATATCGAGTCCCTTTTCCTGCTGTACATTTTCCCATGATGCTGTCAGCCATCTCTCTGGCTTTCCTTTATCCACTTGATGTCAACTTTGACCTTTCTTCATAGATCCAGCTTCAGGTTTCTGACTACTGATGAACTTCTCTTACTAGGAGACATATTAGCACTTAAAACTTAGAATAGTCTTAAATGAAACAAGACTTTTTCAATATTTTTGACAGTGTCATCCTTTCTTTTTAGGCAGGTAGGTGTAATGAACATATTCTTTTAACTAATATGTATACCACTACTGTTGACCCAAGGGTGAGCTCATATTTTTAATACAGTATATAAGTTTATATTAGGTTTCTTGATTTATAGGTGACCTAAATTGAATAAATACAACACTGTAGCCACTTAGCAAATGTTGAATGAGATTTAGGGGAGGAGAGGAGGGAACTGACATTCATTTAGTCTGTGTTTTTGCTAATGATTTTATATACCTTAACTCATTTATTTCTTCCATAACTTCCTCGAAATTTATTGCTTCCTTTCATTGGTAGGAAAGTAAAGCTTTTAGAAGGTCCAGTGAACAAATGATAGCGGATGATTTTTTTTTTCCCCATTTCAGGTACCCCTATGTTCTTTTATGAGGCTTCAGACCTTGTATACTGTGAAGTGCTCTCTAAATTGTTATTGTAAACATATATTTCAAATAAAAGCTCTCAAGTGTTAGTTTGACTGTCTCTTTACATTTTTCTAAATCTGTTTATTTGTTTAATTTGGTACAGTGTCTCACTATGCAGCTTAAACTTTTAGTGATCCTGCTGTCTTTGCCTCCCCAGCGCTGGGATTACAGGCATGTGCCACCATGCCCGGTTTTGGTGGCTAGTGATTCAGTACCGGGGATGGAACCTGGGTCCTTATGCTTGCCAGGAAGATGCTTAGACCACCAAACTATCTCCCCAGCCCTCTCTTCACATTTTTAGAGTATATTGGTAAAGTGTACCTTATAAAATCAAACGATTGTGTGTAGTTTGAAGCATGTACTCAATAAATATTAGTTCCTTTTCATAGATTGAAACACTTGGTTTTTATGTTATTTGAATTATTATTATTTTTTTCTGTGCTCCACTCTGGCATTATCTACTGAACCATCATCTTCCAGATTGCTAATGCTCTCTTCAGCTGAGTCTGCTTTCCTATAGACTCATCTATATAGCATTGTTGATTTTTGATCACACTGTATTTTTCAGTTCTAGAATTTCCATATAATTCATATAAATTTTTGTGCTTCTGGGTGAAATTATTATCTTTTTACTTATTTTATTAAACATGTTAACCAATTACCTTAAAGTCTAATTTAATAACACCAGTGTCTGGGTAACTTGTGATATGATTTCCTATTGTCTGTTTTCCTTTTGGTCTTGCCTCACAGTATGCTTGGTAATTTTTACTGGAATGTTGGACGATGAAAAATTAGGATGCTCTCGATGACATTTTCCGGCAAAGGATTTTTTTCCCTTTGTTTTCTATTAGGCAGTTAGACTTTTAATCATGTTCATTCAGTCTGCCTTACCCAAAAAGGCATAGCCCTTCAGGAATCCTCCATTGGAATCCCAGTGTGTGCTGTGATTCACTCACTTTGGGAAAGTGAACTCTGAACTCCTGTTATCAGTGGTGGCAGCTCCGCTTGGTTTGTCTCTATAGTAGTTGTTCTCTGGGCTTCTCTCCTTTCTGTCTATGAAATTTATAAATCAGCAAATTTCAAAGTGGTGGTGGCTGGAAGAGAGCTGGGGGGTGATTTCTGTTTCCTTACTGTGGGTCCCACAATGGTAGTGAACATATAGCCTGTGTGCTGCTGTGGCGGCTGTTTGTTATCATGGAAAGCTCTACTAGAAACTTGACCTTTCAGATTTTGGTTGTCTTGGTAACACTTAGGTATTTTCAAAGGGATTTTTTTGTTTTTGAATTTTTATCTAGTTTCTTTATATGTTACTTGAAAGTTTCATCTATTCTTTTCTGAAATTTAATTAAGTGAGCTTGATGATGAACCGAATGGTTTATCAAATTTCCCCAGGACTCTGTCATTCAGGAGTGTAGGTGAGAGGTCCCTGCTTGCGCTACAGTGAAGTCTGCCACGTGCCTGCCCCATAAGAACTTTTGACTTTTGCCTGTCGTAACATTTTTCTTCACATCCCAAAGACGCAACTTGAGAATGAGTGAATTAAATATTCACTTTATCAGACGTGGAGTTGTAGGTTTATTTACCAGGTGACAGGATTAAATGAATGATACAGTCAGGGAGTCTTAGATCTCTATTTGGGCTTCTAGGTAGTAACAAAAAGCAACCATTCCTCTGTAGAGGAAGTGAAGACTGTAGTAATTTCTAATGCCCTGATACTGTTTTTGTACTTCATCATTTGAGGGTTTGCAACTTTGAAAACATGGTCATGATTTCCGATTTTCAGCAAATGCTTTCCACGTCCTCTTTCTCCCTTTGTGTACATACATAGACAATGGCATCCATGAATAAATACACACAGCACGGAACCTCTGTATCTCTGAAAAGTCTTCAATACAAAAACAGAAGTTGTCTATCTTTAACCTCTAGAAAGTAAAGAAAACCCCAGAGGTTGCTAACCTTGGCAAGCATTGATGTCACCAATTTCATGACCTTGCTCTGGTGTAGCACATCTTCCCCAGCTCATTTGTTTTTCTGCTTTCTCCTTTCTTCAGCAGCAAGGAACCTGGAAAGTGGCCTTCTCTGGGATAAATCCAAGGGAGCAACCCCAGGCCTTGGAAGATGAAAGTCCGCCTGAATGCTTTCCTTCAGAGGCCTGAACTTCCCCTCTCAGGCTCACCTGTGCTTTTCCCCTTCCTCCTACCCCCGTTGTTGTTGTTGGGGGTGGGGGGTGGTTACAGAGAAAGCTTGAGGAAGAGGTAAAGGTGAAGAGATCAGTATGCTTGAAGAGAGTGGAAGTATTTTGAGGATGCTTAATGCTAGTGTGTCTTTCATTGTAATAAATTTGCAAACATTTTTAAGCATTCACTGTAGTTTTTGATCACAACATACATTGTCATGGGAAAATGGAGCCAGGCTGTGTGAAAGATTGATTCCCTGTCTCTTTAGTTGTGTGAGGGGTTCAAAGACTCTCCATTGAGTATAAGAATTTCTGAGTAGCCCAAAATACTGTGATTTCTGTTCTTAGTACTTATGTGTGTGGCCAGCAGAGTAGATGGCCAGTGCAATTCCTTGCGTCAAGTTTGGGCTGAGTGCCCTGTGTGGAGGGAGAACTGGTTAGTTCATCTGTTCTTCTCACCTGTCAAGAGGCAGAAGGGTAGCACCTCTGCCCCATCAGCGCTCTATAGGATAGACTTTGTTTTGTGCAGGGTTCTTCTAGCACTTAGGCAAGACTACTTCATTGCTTTCTGCTGACGTTCGCTTCTGTGTTTTCTTAGTAGCAATTAATTAATTTTGAAGACTTAACAGTTAAACAGATGGGGGAAATGCTCCAGCTTGTTTAAGTCTATGTCTTTCAGTCATTTTTGCTGAATGTGAAGGAAAAGCATAATCAGTCTAAAATGAAATTCACTGATTACCTCCAAGCCTTCTTTGATAATTCAGCTCTGAAATGTTCATTTATTGTTCATCTGTAATGTACAAGGCACTGTGTAAGGTCTGGAGACCAGCAATCATGGGTCTCACCCAACAGGTGGAGAATTTCCTGGGAAAGTCACAGTTAGCAGCAAGCACCCCCTTGCCCCCCTCCCCCAAGTGAGTTAGGCACATGCGTGAGTTGTCACAAAGGAAAGGGAGCTTTGAAGCTGAATTTTTTTTTTTTTAATTTGAATCTGGTTGTAGCATATTCCTTACTTAAAGTAATGAACATTGGTTAGGCCCCTACCCTGTGTGGTCACCATGCAAGATGAGCTATTTTTTCTCATTGAAATAATCAGTCATCTGAGATGTAGATCTGAGGAAGTGGAAGGTCACAGGAATAAGGAAATTTATTCACAGTTATGTAGGAAATTGCAGGGGCAGGATTGGAGCCCAGATAGACCATAAGTCCAGTGTGGGATTCCATGGCTTCTCTAATAAAAAGTTGTGGTTCAGTAAGTGCAGTAGGGTGAGATATAGAACATTCTCTGGTTCTTTTTAGATGTATTTTGATCAAGAGAGAATTATGAATGGAGTTTTAGAACAGCTGGGATCTGGGGCATGGTCCTGAGGTGTAAAACCTTTTCTCTTTTTCCTTTTCCCTCTCAATCCTCCTCTTCTTCCTCCTTTCCTTCCCTCTCCCTCTTCCTTTTCTTCCTCCTCCTTCTTTTTTTGATCTTTTATTTTTGTGCATCATTTTCTCTTGCCTAATTGGGAGGAGTTATGAGCTCATATCTTTTCTTAGCTAGATTTAGTAGTGTTGACACCCTAAGCCAGCTGTACTTGAACAAGTTCTATCACCAGGAATTCCCAGCCTGGGATTCTCACCTTTTACAAAGCTCTCAGGGGCTCAGATGTGCATCTGACTTTGAGAACTAGTGGACTGGGGCATTCCATTGCTGCAAAGCCACTGGCCACAGGACCTTTCATTATGCATTACCATGAAGCCTTTGCCAGATAAAAACTGATTTTTAGTTTCCACCAACATTTTGAATTCACACTTTTGTTCCTTTTCAACTTTAATTAATTGTCATATTCTCTCTCTCTCCACTTTGTGAAGAAGTGCGTTAATGCTCTTAGTGCTATGTTTTCCATAAGGCAATTGTGCATTTTTATCTTTATCAGTGACTTCAAGGAGCTGCAGTTATTTGGTTTTAAGTTTGTCTGCTGCAAGTGATTGATAGTCTCATGAATAAGATATGACCCCTCTTTCTTGAATTCCCTGAGATTCTTGTAGCTCTTGTTTGCCTTTGATATTTTGACCTTTGGAAATTCCAATTCTTCATATCTTATGTGAAATCTTCAAGTCACTTGACCTGTAGATATAGCTAATGATTATTTGTGAAGCGTATAGAGTTCCTTAGAAGTGATTTTACCAAGAGCAGGTTTTCAGTAAATCACTCCTGGATTGATTTTGGCACAGTTGAACTTTCTTAGAGCTGCTCAAATAATAGTTACCGTTCAGCAGTGAACTGCTACTTGCCTCTGCTGGGAGTGAGATTCTGTCTCCTTGCTTACTCTGAGCAAACTAGTGTTTTAAATTTATGTGCCTCTATGTCTGACTTAGATTGGTTTTGTCTTGTAATAGATTGTGTCTAACCAGTGTAATGTTCCATCCTTGTTGGCATCTGTATTTTATCACACCTTACTTTTGCCTCTTTTGGATGCTTTGATAGTGGTTGGACATTTGTAGAACACATTGGGGCATCATGCCCAAATTAGTTTTAGTGGTTGCTGCCTTTTTGAGTTGGGCATTTCCCATACTGATGTCTTTTATCTGGCTGGAGTGTTTGGATATATGACTTGGTCAGCATGCTGTCAGATCCTCAGAATGGATCAGGAAGTCAAAATCCAGCCACCACGAGGCTGCTTGATTGCTGTCATGGCCTTGGACTCAACAAGGAACTCCTATGTTGCTCTCTGTTCTCCCTTCCTGATTCTGGATGTGGGACCTTTCACCAATAATAATAGAAATTTTAAAAGGCCAGAAGTATGAGAATTTAGGTAAACCTTGAGCAAGAAGATAAAAAGAATGGCACTTCAGCTTGAGGAGAAGAGGTTGATGATGCTCGACGTCCAAATCTTGACAATGGTTGCTGTTCATGTCCTCAGCCTTGAAGGAGGATGAGATAGAGTAGATAAATTGGGGGGCTAATAAACCAGTTTGTAGACAGTCTGTTGATACTTAACATATCTACAGGCAGAAATGAATATGAATGTGACCCACAGTTTAAAGTAATGAAGGTGGATGTGAAAGAAAAGTAGAAGTGCCAAGCTTTATCCTACTGTTAGTTACTCATTAGGTATCTGCAGATTAAAATGAAGAATCAGTGATTTTTAGCCAAGGGAGCTTTGAAACTCCTATCTTACTCCCAGATCCCATGTTGTCAGAGGTGTTCTTGATCCGCTGGCTCTGTAGCTGGGGCAGACATGTATGGTGATAAACAGATTGGCATGGTCCTGACCTTCCCACAGTCAAGTTGTTAATCCTTGTTTTGGGGAGGGTGGGAGCAAATTACTAAGTCTCAGGTTTCTTGAGCAATCTAGGACAGTAGGGATTTTTCCAGCCACTTATAGAGTTGAGCACTAAAACCAGACTTGACTTGTCTGGGCTCTGATCTTCAGTACTTCCTGTCGTTAATAAAGATAGGAAATGAGCCTTTTCAGAATCTGGTTGGATTGCACTTAGCCACTCACTGCACTGCTCAGTGTGGCCACGTGCTTCTGAGATGTGCCCATCTGAGACTCCTGACTCCACAAGTAGACATTCATGTCCTGTAATTTGAGAATGCAGCTTCAGGTGGTCACTAGAGTTTTGGTGGGTAAAGACACAAAAATAGAAAAGACATTAAATCAGATCTATTTTTATGGAAATTCAGTTTGTATGGAAGAGCTGACTTCTCACCTTGAATCTGTCTTTTAACAACTTATAGAAATAGACCCCAAACCATTTTTAACCAGGTGAACTTATCTCCAAGCAGTATCATTTTATGTGGTATCTTACAAAATGTGTCATTGGCAGGGAACTCAAAGCTAGGTGTTCTTTGGCTGATAGTTGAGATTTTCCTCAAAGGGTAGTTGGGAATGAGGCCCAAGCATGACCCATCACCTTCTGCTAGTGTCTGACAGAGAAATAGAAAAACTTGCCCCTTAATGTC
>NW_004524687.1:9555812-9585757 GCF_000260255.1 Octodon degus
TTTTTTTTTTTTTTTTTTTTTTTTTGTGAGCTCTTGACAGATGATAATGCTATGGATCTTCCTGTCAAGGCAAAAAGAAAGCCTACTGGTGCAGTTTTCAAAGGTTAATGTCAGAACTGGGGCTGTAGCTCAGTGATGGAGTGTTTGCCTAGCATGTATGAGGTCTTGAGTTTATTCCCAGTACTGGAAAAACATTATGTTGTTAGTTAAAATGTAAACTATCCAGAAACATGTTTATTTATTTATTTTTTTTTAGTACTGGTTGAATCCAAGGCCTTCCCATTGAGCTACCTACCCTGCCCTTTTAAAATTTTTTTGAGACAGGGTTTCAGTAAGTTGCTAAATTGCATAGTTAGAACCCAAACTTGTGGTCCTCCTGCCTCATGGTCCCAGGTTGCTGGATTGAGACGCTTGTGCCTCTCCATTCAGCTCCGTAGTCATGGACTGCAGTGTTTTGTTCTGTGTTACTTTTTCTGAAACAAACTGGCAGGAGGTGTGAAATTCAGGAGGATCTTTTTTAGAGAGCTTCTGGCAGGTATCTTAGAGGAACTACTTAGTGCTGTATTTGGAAATCACGCCAAAGCCGTGTTTTGTTTTTCTTTCCCTGCCAGAGTAAAATTTCTCCAGATCCCTGTGGCAGCAATGATTCTGGAGTTGGTTTGTTTCCTCCTGGGCTTCCTGAGGAGGTCAAGCTTGAAATATAATTCTACAAAATTGGCTAAGCAACATCTGGGTTAGCATCTGCCATTTTTTCTACAATCTTTCTATCACTAATGCTGTATTTTCTGATGTCTGTATGACAAAGAGCAGAGAGTTTGGTTATTTCCCAAAGGATTCATAGATCTGTGATTCTTCTGGCTACAGCCTGCTGGATATTAAGATGCAAGTCTTATTTTTCCAGGACCAGTTATCGATTTGCAGTGACGGGAAGTGGAGCCTTGCCTGCCCACTGCAGGAGCGTGGTTTCTCCAGCCCCTCTAAGTTATTCAGCACCACTGGCATCTTTTGGTGTGGTCCAGATTTTTCCATTTTAAGCACTCTCCAAACACTCCCCATCTGTGCTTTGTTTATATTTGTGTACACACACACACACACACACACACACACACACACGTGCGCGCGCACACACACCTACTCAGGTGTGTGGAGTATCGCAGTTATGTTTGACATGGCAGAGGTTTTTGTCGATAAGCTGCACCTCCAGGCACTTGTTCAGTTCTTCCTGCATGGTGTTGCAGCTGGTACACATGCTTTTCACGGTCTTCTCCAGTGTACCTGACTCCCGGAGAGCGCCTCTTAGAATGCGGTGTCTGTTCAGTTCAGTGCTTAGCACGTGATGTTTTAATCTGCTGTCTTCCCTGATGAAGGCACTAAGATCCCTTTCTAGAAGTACATGAATAGAGGATAGAGGAGCACCTGAGGCCTGGGGCTGTGCACCTCATAAGGTGGTACCACCGAGTTTTTAGCTTTTCTTTCTTTCTTTTTATGCGGAACTGGGCATTGAACTCAGACCCTTGCGCTTGCCAGGGAAGCGCTTATTCTACTGAGCCATCTCCCAGGCCCCCATGATTTAGCCTTTCTGTTTGGAAGAAAAATGTAAAACAGAAAAGTTTTCCTATCCTGATAGGCAGTCTTTGTGGCTAGAGGAAACATGTAATTTCTTTTAGAGGTGTTGGTTCTAAATCAAATGCAGATTCTTTTTTTTTTTCTTGTCTTACAATTTAATTTATACATTTTTGAACATAATTATGGAGTATACATATACAGTATATCAATATTTCTGATGGAGGGGGATGGCTATCCTAAAAATGATATGCTGATAAGGAATAATTTACAGTGATTTTATGAGAATAAGGTAGGTCTGTTTGTGATCTAATGGTATTAGAAACACGTGCACATAGGCATACTCACACACACACGTTCTATGTGCCAATTCTTTGGGAAATAAAATGCATCAAAACCAGCCCTGCTTCTGCTGGCCATTGTAATTTCCTAGACAGAAGCCCTGCTTCCTCAGGCACCCCTCAGGAATTACAGGGTGGCCTGAGTCAATGACCGGATCTCTGTAGCACTGCTCTCTTGTTTCCTGGTTTTGCATTTTCTTCTGCATTGTATACTCATTGTGCTAGTAGTGGGGAGATTGATGAACTCAGTTGCAGTAGGAGCCAGGGGCAATGATGAACATGGAAGGAGACACAGGAACGTTGAGTGCTAACTGCTGTCAGTAGAATGTTCTAGAATAGTTTAAGTAGATGTGTTCTTGCAGGTGCTTCATGATTTGTCTAGAGAGCTTAGTTGGAGTTTTTGGTGTTGGCAAGTTTACAGTCCATGGTTAAGACTTTTTCAAGTTAAAATGTAAGTTGGATACACCTCCCACTGAATAGATGAGAAATCGTTTCCAGCACTGTCTTGCTCACCATCTACTGACCTCAAACCTGAGGGAGAGTTTCAGCTAAGCCCAGGTAGTCACTCCTAGGGTGGAGCTGGCACGCAGACCCCACCGTCAGGTTCTACACTATCTTTGTGTCACTTTATTTCTGTGACTTGTGCCAATTTCACCTTCCCAAGGAATTCTGTCACACAGAGAATGACAAATTCAGTCACACAGAGAATGACAGAATTCTGGAAAAAATGAAAAATAAAAGAAAATCAAGCAAGAAGATTTATGTCTTTACTTTGGGGAAGGATTTATGTGACGTCTACACAAGAGAGGAAGGACAGAAGAGCAACAGAGCTTTGAAGCAGGAGGCAGGACACAGCTTTCATGGCCCTGAGGAGTACTCTTGGGCACAGAGAAGTCCTTATCTGGACGGTGTGGTTCATCTCTACCTTGTTGTTTCAGTGACTTTTGTAATTTGTTGGTGAAATACAATGTGTAATAGATGTAAAATAAATGGTGAAGTTCCAGTTCAGCCTAAAAGACTTCCGAGGAGCCACTGGTTCTATTTTTAAGGAACCTCATTAAAAATGAATCAATTTCAATGTACAATAGAGAGAAGTCTCTTCAAAGGTTATGAAGACCCATCACCCAGTAACTGGGTATCCACTGGAAATTGCTTTCCTAACTCAGAGTGTTCCTCTGGAAGTTTGATGAAAATATTCCCTCCTCAGGAAATGCTGACTGTTGCATTCCCAGGCTTCTTCAGAGAGTGAGAGGATTTGATCCTAGGGCAAAGAACAGTGACGGTGACTGTTATTGTCTTCTACAATTCAGTGTAACAAGCAAAACCCAGAACCCTGCTTATTTCACTTGAAAGTGATCGCTGTCTCCAGAGCCAACAGCTGTGACTGGATCTGGGCTTAGATGAGACAGCCATGGGCAGATGAGTCCTGTTTGATCAGGACACTGCAGACTGATCATTGTCTGCCTGCCCAGATAGAAAGGCTCTTAAATCATTTATGAGCATTGCTGCCAGCATTAACAATGGGATGGGTTCATTCTGAGGTGCAAAGTAGTGACTTTTCCTGGCAAGCATCATGAGGGGAGAAAGATGGCTTTTGTCTCCAGTGAAGTGGTTGGTTATGTGTTGGGTGTGTGCAGTTAGTATTGCTTGCTTGGGCAGATGTGAGATCCCCAAAAAGGGATGCACTGAGGCTGGAGACCAAGTGTCTGAGCATCAGATGACAGTCCTCCCTTGTTTTACCTGATGAGAGGCAAACATTCTGATGGCATCTTGGCCATCAGCAGACAAAAAGACAATTTCTTGACAAGGTTGATGGGTGTGGTTCTCTAGATAAAGTTGCATTGATTCTACAAGGACTATCCATGGGGCAGGGCAGAGAATTTTCTTTTCTAGGGTGGAAAGAATTTTCTTGCCAAAAAGCAAAATGGTAAACAGGTTATTATTATTGATATTATTTGAGACAGGAAGAAGCCACTTCATTATTTATCACCAGTGAGGACTCCTGAATATTTCATTGTTTAAGATAAGTGACTTCTTGAATAGGATAAAACAAAATGTTCCAAGCAAGATGCTTGCCAAGTAGCTCCTGAGCCCCATTCTAATCTTAATTGCTTTCATTTTCTTTGATGTCAGAGAATCAGAACATCATGATACCATTTTTACCTCTTTCTTATACAATCTAGCAAGTGTAAAATATTTACATGACCCTGCTGACCACCAAGGAAATACAACTATGTATTTGGACTGTATTATATTGAGAAGCTATAGTACAGTTACTTAGGGGCTAATACTTGTGGAAAAGTCAACTTGATGGCCATAATACTCAAAATGTTTTTCCCCATTGAGTTGTATGCTAACAAAACATGTTTATTCCCCTTTTGAAATATATGCATGCCTGGATATTTAATCTAGATATTAATTAACACACATATGGTACCGTCTGTTATCTACTAGCCTCTGGTTACATGAGGAAGGCAGCTAGAACCACTACAAGACTAGTTCTGCTTACCTTCTACAAAAGGTGAATGGAATGGCCAGGCCTCAGCGGGGACAGTAGAGGCCTTAACTTTAACTACTGAGAACCAGTCATTTGACTGATAAAACAAGGCTTCCTCAATGCTTAGGTGACTCAGAGATTCCAGGTTATTGGTACCAACCTTCTATAGTAAAGAATATATTGTATAGTCAAGATTATGTTTATTTTATTAGCCAAATCCCCAACTTTTTCAGTAATTTCTCAATATGTTGAGAATTGTATTAGTCGTTTTCCTTCATTCTACAGGACAAGATTAAGGGATCTCAAAAATCATGCAGTTCTAGCTGGGTATGGTGGCATACATGTATAATCCCAGCATGTGGAAGGCCAAGGCAGGAGGATCCTGAGTTGGGTTGGGTTACATAGTAAGATCTTGTCTTAAAAACCAAATACAAAGCAAGTCACACAGTTCTGAGTTTCACTTGTGAAACAGGGAAGTTTTATTGGTGAACCACATCCATGTCCACTTGGCAATTGAGTTTAGTGTGCAAGAAATACAAGATTTACAGCTTATATGGATATGACCCTCCCTACCATTGGGCTGGAATGCTGCACACAAGTGCCCTTTCTTGTACCTGTTGTGTTCCCCAGCCTAGGACATTTTGTTAATGCAGTCTGAGCAGACTAGTACAGAGGCCTTGCTGACGTCGCTGTTGTGGGCCCTAACAGTTGGTTTTGGTGAGATTTGAGGCGGCTTCAGAATGTCACCTTCCTCAGCCCTGATCACAAGACAGGGGGACAAGAGGCAGGGGTAGCAGCGACCATTGCTTTCTCTGCCCTGTAGGCTTGATGGCCCTGGACATGTAAGCTTTCCTCAACTCATGGGCTCTTAGTGTGTGGGGGAGGGGGGCTCTCACATAAGCCTCTCTGGCCCTGGGGCTGCCCTCAGGCAGGTGTGAGGATGCTGTCAGACTGAGGGAGACAAAAGCAGCAAGAGTCCACCAGACCTGGCTGAAGTGAGAAGGAGCCCCGAGGTGCCTGCTGTGGACAGCTGCTCCAGGTGTGGGGGCTGTGGGGAGGCACTGGTTGAGGAGCCCAGGGTTAGGGAATGGGCAGTGAGCAAGCAGGCAGGCTGAGCTCCCTGGTGTATGACAAAGGTCAAGTGGCCTGTGAGTGGGGTTCATAGCCACTCAGGCTTTGCAGGGATGAATAAAGGTTATCTGCTGATTCTCTAAAAGACTCACTTCCAGTTTTCCCTCTTTTACTGCTTGCATTATGTCATAGTGACCTTTCGCTGTTGTTACCTAGCTGAGCAAAGACACCTGCCTGGTGTCTTACCTGTTTTCAGCATTCACTTTATTGGTGGAGGCCAGAATGAATGGGTCCAGAAGTAACTGGAAGGCACAAAGCTGTTGAGTAGAGCAAAGTGCTTAGAATGAAAATATTTGTGAGGAGACTTAAGAACTGATTCATAACTGGAAGCCAGGGTGTGGACAAGTGACCATTGTTCTTCCTGTTTTAGGTCTTCCATTTCGCTTCTCTGGTTCTCTCTCCCCAACTAAGTCCCTTGTTTCATTTAGCATCTATTTTGGTCCATGGGACTTCTTTATGGTAAGGATGATCATTATGAGTATATCTTGACTTAGGATATCTTCTGATAGCTTTTATGTTTTGCTGGGTTTTAAGTTAGTTAGATATGGTCATCCTGTTTACTTAATCTTTTGTTTGTTTGAGCCAGGGTCTCTCTATGCAGTTCAGGTTGAATTTGAACTCACTGTTTAGCCCAGGTCTGCCTGGACCTCATGGCAATGCTCCTGCCTCAGCCTCCCAAGGGACTGGATTTTCTTTGCTTTTTGTATCCATGCAAAAAGCACCCCTGCAGGAAGTTCTCAGGACTGAGCAGCCATCATAAATTTGTAGTTCATTTGGTGGAGTCTGTCTTTTTGGCTGTGTAAAGACAACACAACAGTGCCACTGTTGCTCCTAGACCCATTGGTGTCATCTTCACTGGACCCAAATGCAGAATGTATTTTCTCAGTCCTCTATCTCACAGTGTGTGATAGAAAAGCTACCCTGTCAGCCAACTTCTTGGACAGATCCTGAGGTTACCATATCCTTTCTTTTAAAAAATTATTAGTGCCTATTAATTTTATGAAATTCTGGGTTTCAGGGCACACAATATATTTTATCCTATCTATCTCCGTTACTCTCCCTCATATATTCCCCTGACTCTTTTCCCTTTCTTTTGTTTGAAAATAGTCTCCCTTCTCTTTTCACATCTTTATGTGGGAAAAAGTGATACTACTATTTCTGAATATGATTGCTTTTGTTTAACATGATGATCTCTATTTCATTTATTTTCCTGCAAATAATAAAATTCTTTAAAGATGAGTAATATTTCATTATATATATTATATGTATCTATGATCTCACATTCTCTTTACTATTTCTCTGTTGAAGGGCATCTAGGCTGCTTTCATATCTTGCGTGTTGTGAATTGCACTATAATAAACACAGGTGCAACACCTACGTATATCTGCTTTTGGCTCCGGTTGTTACTGATCAGCCCTGAGGTATAGCCATCCATCCTGAAAACTGGTGTCAGAATGGAGGTGAGTGAAAATCTTTGTGTATATTCAGTCTTGGCAAAACCATGTATGTATCCCTTCATCCATAGCATCAGTAGTTTCTTAACTGGGAAGAATTGAGGCAAAAATCTACAGCAACCTTTCATTTTAATAAACAAGATCCAAAGTCTGCAAGGGTCAAATAAGTGACTGGATTCATTTGAAAGCCAGTGGCCATACCCTGGTTCAGAACCCAAGGGTCCAGCTCCAAGACCACTGTTAATCTGAAAGGCAGGGCAGCCCTGGGGTCCATGAGGGTGTGTGTCACATTGCCACTGAGGAAGAACAGGTTAGTCTTCACTTTTTCCTTCATCTCTGTGTTTCAACAGTTAACTCCAGGAAGGCCATAGCAGACTCTCATATGTATTTTTTATTTTTATTTTCTTGAGACAAGGTTTTGCTGTGTAGTTCAAGCTGGATTTGAACTTGCATTTATCCTCCTGCTTTAGTCACCTGAGTGCTAGGAGTACAGGCATGGACCACCATGCCCAGCTTTATGTGTAGTGATGATACTTCAGAGGAGCTGAACTTTAGACAGATGCTGGGTGGTTCTATCTGTATGAGAGAGCACAACCTGAATTTTTCTAATGATTGTACATATGTCAACATTTTCAATTAGTTTCTTATATGAATCTGGGCAGTATTGTAATTAAATCTTTGTTTTTGTTGCTCATGTGGACTTAATAAAATATTTTATAGGATAGTGAGCACCATTTTATAGCACCTTCCTCTGAACAAAAACAGGGTTTTTTATTCATTTGGCTTCTTGTATTGTAGTCATTTTTTTAACATAGAGGTTAAGCCTCATCAAAAAGACAAAAGAAAAAAACTCAAATGCAAGCAATAAGGAATGAAAAGGGTGAAATTACCACAGACCCTGTGAACATTCAGAAGATCATCAGTAGCTATTTTGAAAATCTTTACTCTCACAGAATCAAAGACACAGAAGAAATGGACAGATTCCTAGAAAGGTACAAATTACCAAAACTGAATCAAGAAGATATAACAACTCTCAATTACCCAATAACAACCAATGAAATTCAAAATGTAATACAAAATTTACTAACAAAGAAAAGTCCAGGTCTTGATGACTTCACAGCTGAATTCTAAAAGAAATTTACAGGAGATTCAATCTCAATACTCCTCAGACTGTTCAATGAAATCCAAAAGGAAAGTATTAAACTGATTCCCAAACCAGAGAAAGATACAGCTAAAAAGGAGAACTACAGGCGAAGCTTCCTAATGAAAATAGATGCAAATATCCTCCATAAAATCCTAGCAAATAGGATACAGAAAATCATTAAGATTGTACACCAAGACCAGGTGGGATTCATCCTAGGTTCAACATATGCAAATCTATGAATATAATACATTATATCAATAGAAATCCAAAAACCACATGATCATCTCAATTGATGCAGAAAAGGCTTTTGACAAAGTCCAGCACTCATTAATATTCAAAGTCTTAATTTTAATAGATGGCCTCTACCTCAATCTGATAAAAGCCATCTATGACAAAACAATAGCCAACATAATTCTTTTTACTGGGGTTTGAACTCAGGACCCTGCGCTTGCCAGGCAAGTGCTTATTCTACTGAACTATCTCCTTGGGCCCAAGCCAAAATAATTCTAAATGGAGAACCAAAGGCTTTTACTCTCAGATCAGGCACAAGACAAGGATGCCCTCTATCACCACTCCTGTTAAATATAGTTCTGGAATCATTAGCTAGAGCCATTAGACAAGAGAGAGAAATTAAAGGAATAAGAATAGGCAAAGAAGAAGTTAAACAATCATTATTTGCAGATGACATGATACTTTCTTGGAAGACCCAAAAAACTCCACCAAGAAGCTACTAGCACTGATGTACAAATTCAGTAACATAGCAGGATACAAAGTCAGTACCCAAAAGTCAATAGCATTACTCTACACAGATAACAAACACACTGAGAGGGAAATTAGAGAAACAATACCTTTTACAATAGCACCAAGGAAAACAAAATACCTTGGAATTAATCTAACTAAAGAAGTCAAAGATTTTTTCAAGGAAAATTACAGTACTCTGAAAAAGAGATTGTAGAGGATTTCAGAAAATGGAAAGATATTCCCTGCTCCTGGATGGGAAGAACCAACATTGTGAAGATGGCCACACTCTCAAAATTGTTACACAGATTTAATGCAATCCCTATCAAAATACCACCAACATACCTCTCAGACCTAGAAAAATCATTCCTAAAATTTATTTGGAACCAGAAAAAACCTAGAATAGCAAAGGCAACCATGGGCAACAAAGGCAAGATAGGAGGCATTACAATCCCAGTCTTGAAATTATACTACAAAGCTACTGTGATAAAATCAGCATGGTATTGGCAAAAAAAAATAGACCTCATGATCAATGGAATAGATTAGAGGATGCAGATGCAACTACAAACACACTCAGCTGCCTTATTCTTGACAAAGGGCCAAACATGTTTACTGGTAGAAAGATAGCCTCTTTAACAAATGGTGCTGGAAAAACTGGCTGTCTACTTGCTGAAAACTAAAATTTGACCCAGGTCTATGACCATGCACTAAATTAAAGTCAAAATGGATTAACTATCTAAACATTAAAATAGAAACACTAAATCTCCTGGAAGAGAGAGTAGATGGAAATCTTGAAGACATAGGGGTAGGCAAACATTTCATGAACAAAAATCAAACTGCACGGGAAATACTTGACAGAATTAACAACTGAGACCTGTTCTTATTGAGAATTTTTTCTCAATAAGAGAAATCAAAAGAAATTACCAACAGAGTGAAAAGACAACCCACAAATTTTGAAAAAAGTTTAACTAATAAGCACTCGGACACAGGTGTTCTATCTAGAATTTATAAAGAACTAAAAAACATTAGGGCCCCAAAATTAAAAGACCCAATCCAAAAATGGGCATCTGAGATAAACACACTTCATAGAGGAAGAAATGCAAGAAGCAAGTAAATACATGAGAAAATGCTCTACATCACTAGCCATTTGTGAAGTGCAAATTGAAACAATGCTGAGATATCTCACCCCAAAAAGAATGGCTATCATAAGGAAACCAACCAACAACAAATGCTGGAGAATCTGCGGGGAAAAAGAAACCCTTCTCCGCTGCTGGTAGGAATGTAGACTGGAACCATTATGGAAATCAGTGTGGAGACTTCTCAAAAAATTATGACTGAAAATCCCATTCAATCCAGCTATCTCCCTTCTGGGAATTTTCCCAAAAGAACTGAAAACATCATATCATAGTAATATATATGCACCTATGTTCATAGCAGCACAATTTGTGATAGCCAACTCTTGGAAATGATCAAAATGCCCATCATCTGAGAAATGGATGAAAAAGATGTGGTGTTTTTATACAATGGAGTCTTACTCAGCTATAAAGAGTGATAAACTCTCAGTAGAATAAGCGCTTGCCTGGCAAAGGGCCTGAGTTCAATCCCCAGTTCCGTCAAAAAAACCAAACCAAACCAACAAAAAACCAAAAGCAACAACAACAAAAAAGAATGATAAATTCTAAGCCTTCATATACAAGTGGATGCATCTTGAAGATATACTTATAAGTGCAATAAACCAGACCTACATGTGTAAATATCATATTATCTCCCTAGTGTAAGAGCTCAAAAGAAGAAATAAAAATTGAAAGATATAACACAGTTAAATGGAAAAAGAGAACTTAGGGATTAAACAACATAGAGAGAGATGGGAAAGAAGTTGGGAAATATGATCAGGGCGGAACTATCCATTTATACAAACAAGATGGTTAAGGCGATGGTCTTAGAGTTTCCATCAGGTTTTTCAAAATAGCAGTTAATGGGTATATTTTTCACCCTGACTAACTTTATATGCTGATATCTGTGAACTAAGCAACTGCAGTGAGGACAGCAATGTGTAATACTAAAACCATGCTTGAAATACCCTTCATTTTTGTCTGCTAAATGTGTACTGCTTCTAATACCATGTCATTTATTGCTATACTGTAAAGTAAATGTGTGCCACCATGCCTAGAACTCAGTGCTCCCAGGGGTGGAGTTGGTGCGGCATGTGGTGCCAGGGATCGAACCTTGGCCCATGCACTTGCCCATGCAAGCACTTAGTCTGCTGAGTTACCTCACCAGCCCTTGTTTGGTTTCTGGAGAGTTACGAGAGCCCAGAGAAAGGGGGCAAAGTGGGCCATGCTCAGTTTTCCTGTGTCTCCCTGATGATAACTTAAGAGGAATCAAGTCCTGGGACTTGGGGCTTATGTGTGAGGTGGAGCTAGTTTTCCCTCTTTAACATACAAACCACATAGAATTCGCAGTGATCTTTGACAGTTATTAATAGTTTAGAGATGCTCATTATTATTAACTGTCAGGTTATTAAATTATCACTCCCTAGTTATGTTACAAAATAAATTAGTTAGAACAGTCATTATTACACTACCTGATTATTAATCATGAATAATGCCTATGTAGTTTCATGTGTCAACGTGAGGAAGGGGGGACGGACAGTCTAGTGTGGATTCTGGGGCAGCTGGTGCTATGCAGGACTCACCGTCAAGGGCCGGGAGTTGGTGCCCTTCCCATCCATCTCCACTAGATTGATTTTACCCTCTTTCCTGGTGGTACCTTCAACCTGATGTCCCGGCACTTCCTGTGGGACACTAACGGTGGACATTTGCGAATTGCTCCTGCCAACACCTGCCAGCCTCCACTCAGATTGCTGGCAGTGGCACCATGCCTGTGCTGCTGCAGGTGGTGTTCTGGGTAGGTGGTGATGGTCTCTCATTCAGGTACAGACAAAAAGAGTGGCTCAGTGTGCAGGCATGTGTGGTGGTGTGCTTACGTGTGTGTGCGCAGTGACGCGGCTTTACTGCTTCCATTTAGTACTTGTAAGAGAAGCTCCAAAACTGCCTTTTCAAAGTTGTGTATTGTGGAGAATACAGTCTTCCCTCCCTTACTCCCCCTGCCTCAGTGTGTCATGAGAGTAGCATATTTTTGTCTCTCATTCAAAATTCCATTGACTTCATTTAAAAGGATAAAGTGTATTGCTTTTTGTAATGAAAATAAAATAAATCGCTTGTGATTTCAGGGACCCATACTCAGTGGTCTTGGGTTAAAGGTAATTTTGTAATGTATTGCTTATGACTCAGAGCTTCTGTCCTTACTGTATTTCATGCTTGGCACCGATAAAGTAGGTGTTCGTTAAAGCCATCTCCCCCACATTTTATCTGTTTGGAAAGATCATCCTGTCCTTCAGTTTGAAGCTGTGTGTTTTTCATACTGCTCAGACTGAGTTATTCTGCCAGTGCCAGCATTCACATGTTCCTGTCGCTGTTCTGGCACTTGCTTTGAAGTGTGGAATTTTTCTAAGGAGGCAGCTGGTGGACAATTTTGTTTCTTCCCCCCCAGGTCAGGCAGGCAGGCAAACCCTGCAGCAGCCAGTCAACACCCAGTGCTCATGGCCACCAGCAAGCCAGCTTTGCTGTCTCCTCAGAGCCAGAGGCTTCCTTCCCAAGGAGCTGAGGGTCTGCTCTACACTGACAGACAGGACTCTGCTATTCTGAAGAGGCGCGAACAGAAAGTTGATTGTGTGCATTTTCTCCTTAATTGCCTTTTGGGCAGAGGTCTTGGAATGAAAACATGAAAAAATAAATGTGAAGAATGAGGGTGACAGTTGAGATCTCATTAGCTTAATGGCTGTCAGTATACCTAGGAAACAGGCTGTGGGCATGGGGCTGTCTGAGAAGCTGGGTTGTGTGCGTGTGTGTGCGTGTGTGTGTGTGTGTGTGTGTGTGTGTGTGTGTGTGTGTGGTCTATGCACGCAGGTGTCTGCTTGTCTGGGGGTGGAGCAGACACTTAAAGCTTTGCCGTATAATTTACTTGCTTAAGCTTTAAAGAATAGTTGGGCTGCAGTGGGCTTGGTTATTTTCCTTCATGTGTGCATCTGTAAATATCTTTAGCTTGCAGCTTTGGCCTTTTAGAGGAATGATCAATGTGAAGAATAAGCATATTATGGGTTTGTTCTTTAAAAAAGTATTCAGTTATGAAATGCTGCAGTCAAGTGCCTCAAGGGCGTTTTCTCCAGTAGCCCTAGTCAGGAGAGAAGATTCCCGTCCTGTGCTGAGTGCATGGGCCCGGTTGGGTGGTCTGGGAGGACAGAATGCTCCTGGTCTTAAATGTGCCACCTGTGGCTTCCCTTCCCATCAGGCCAGCTTCTAGCTCCTGAATCTTTCTAGTATGCCTTGAAATCAAGTCTGGTGATTTGTGGCTCAAAGAACCATGGAGTTGTGGCCACAGGCCAGAGTTCTGGACCTACCTCTGTCCCTTCTGAAGCTGTGTCTTCCCTCGTGATAGTTCATTCATGAAACTACCTGAGATCTGAAAACATATCCCAAGTCCTTCCTCTACGAGGCATTCTACAGTTGTTTGCTGGCCTCATTCTGTCTTCCCAGAGACAGTGGCCAGGCCGTTGAGCAGGCCAGGTAGATGCTCAGAGAGCTGTGTACTAATTCTGCCTTAGCTTTTCAGAACTACAAAATGTAGGTGATATTCCTACATTCTCCAGGGTTGGCTGGTGTTTGATTTGACAGTGTCACTTGCCTTCCCTTGGGAAATATGTGGAATGTTACTCTGTCTTCTTGGAGCATACGGTGAGGCCCCTCATGCATCCCCTTGGTGTCCCTGCTTTTCTCTTGATGTCTGCTGTGGTTAGTGAGCCCTCTGCTCCCAGCACTGTACACTTCACACTGGTGGGGACTGGGTTCACTTGTGGTCCTGTAGTGAGCTGAGTGAGGCCTGGGGTTGCAGGGTGCCCAGAGTGGGTGAGAAGGTCCCATCTAGGTGAACCCTGCCTTCACCTCCTCTCACAGTAAGGCTGGAAGGAGTTGGATGCAGAGACTGTGTTCATGGCTCATCCTACCTCTGCCAAGATAATTAGGAACTTGTGCCGACTAGGTGCTTTTGAGGTTTGGATGGCTTACATCATCTGAGCCAAAGCCACAAGGAAATTCAGAAATCAGAGCTGATTTCTAGTGTCTGTTTCTCTACAGTCTCAGGGAGGGGAATAGAGAGTGACTCACAGGTCTTCATTTCCTGGGGTAACTGTTTCCTTCTGTGCTACCAGGTGGCTTTGGGAGCTGAGCTGGGGCCAGCTAGCTGCCTGCATTGAGCCACCCTCTCCCAAGGCCTCTGCTGTGCTTCCTTCTTCTCCTGTGGCTTTGTGCCTTGCCAAGGGTGCCATTTGCTTGGTGCCACTGGAGGGTTGAGTGCGGCTGTGCTGGGGAGCCATCTAGGAAGGCTGGGGTGGAGTTGTGGTTGTCTGCAGAGACTGGAGGGGCTGTGTGCACTTTTGCTCCTTGCCTCTCCTGTCTGGGCTTTTGCCTGCAACTTGCTGTGGTTCTTAAGTCTCAAGGGTCACAAAGTCAGATGTTGTGGGGCCAAATACCATAAATAAGAAAATGGGGGAAAAAACCCCAGAAAAACAAACAAAAGACACACAAAAAGTCCCCCCAAAATAGGGCCCAGCCAGGAGCCAAGGCAGTGAGGAGGTGAGGCCTGCAGCATAGACGGCCTTCTCTCCAGCAGATACACTTCTCAGGCATCTGATACAATGTGTCAGAGAGAAAGAACATCTGGGGAAACATCTGGGAGATTAGAAAGGTGCAGGGACTGCAGGGGAAAAAACGTTGGATTTGGACTGTCATACATACTGAAGAAACAACGTGTGAGTATTCAGACTAAAAAAAGAAAATAAAGCCAGATCTGCAGGTTGTATTTAGCTTGAACATGGAGAATTTGCAGCTTCTGGTAGAGTGTTAAAACAAAGACACAGTTATGCACCTATTCAGTACTGGACAGTGTGCTGGCCTTTTTATAAACATGATGTAATACTCACAGCAGTCCTGTGATGTAGGTCTCTGATCCCTGTATTTTAGTCATAGTGCAGGCAAGTAACTTGTTGGGGTTACTCAGCCTCAACATGGTGGAGGTTCTGATACCATGATGCTATCTTTTAACAGAAACCCCTGGCTGTGCTTCAGTGTTGATGGTTTTCTGTGGCCCCTGCACCCTCTGTCTGGCCTTCCCTAGCCCAGTGGTAACTAATGCCCTCTCTGGGGCTGGCTACCAGCTTGGTGCCGCCCATCTGCTGGCTTCCTCTGGTCCAGGCTCAGTCAGCAGCCTGGATCTTAGTGAGCGTCACACGCTGAGCCATCGTGATGCTTGGGCCTGTGGCTGGCACTCGTCCTCGGGGCTCTGCCCAAAGGTCTGCGTGGAGCTTCTCCCGGCTTGGAGCCCTCTCAGACTGGGACAGAGGCCAGCTGCTTTGCTGTCCTCTCCAGCCCTCCTCCATCATGGTTAGAAGAACGGCCTGGCATCTGTGAGGAGGCCTGGGAAGCTAGCAGTGTGTGCAGAGGGCGTGGAGGGGGGGTGCGACTTACTGCTCAGGGTTGTATTTTCTTCCCATTACACATCTACTTGATTATAAATACATTTGGAACCTGGGAAATTTAGCACCCCATGCTCAAGCACCCCAGAAATACTTGCACATATGTGGGGTAAAGGAAAAACAATTGTAAAGTGTGAGAAAAGGACCTCCCTAGTTGATAGGTGTTTTCTTCTTTGTAGATGTCCCTGCAGTGGAGAGGTTTCTCAGGTGTGGGTTAGCTCAGAGGTCTGTATTCAGGGTACCAGAAGTCTGACTGTCTGAGTACAAGCTGCTGTGCTCCCATGGAAGTCACGGGGAAATCTGACCTCATCCTGGGTGGCCCAGGTGATCCCAAGGTGGGGTGCTGCCTGTGTACCCTTGTAAGTGGGCATTAGGTCAGAAAGGCTCAGGACAACTCTGTGGGCCATTTTCTAATGGGAAGAACCTTTTCTTTAAAATCTCTTTGTACCCCTGAATAGTGTACCTTGGACAAGAGTTCCTGACTCTAAGCACAGTTCTTGTACTGATATAACAAGGATTATATTGGAAATGTGCAGGGTCACCTGAAGAATGAGAGTATCTGCAATGAGTTCCTTATGACTCCTGAAGTGCTGTGAAATGCATTCCTGTAAGCAGCAAGCCCCTTACTACAGATGTAAAGGTCTTGATGTCTATACCAAATTATGAGGCCAGTCAAGTGAGTCTCAGACCATACACCTTTTACATCAAGTAGCCTTTGTATCTTATGAGTTTGCTTGTCTTAGAAGAGCAATTTCTCAATGTGCAAATATTCCCAATCTTCAATCATCCTTTAACTCTTTCATCAAACTCAATGGTCCTTTCTTTTATTGTTTCTTTTCTTGGACCCACAGCTGTGCTTAGCTATGTGTGGTTAGGAGAATCATAACAAATTTCTTCATAAAGGTAAATAATGGGATATCCTTCTTAAGTATATTCATGTTATCTTGTAAGAATGGAAGGAAACCAGTCTTGTGAAAGGAGCGCGTCTCATGCAGCCGAGAGTACGCTGCAAATGGGGAAAGGAGGGACCCCTTCTGGTGTCCTGAGGATTGGGCTGTCTTGGCTGCACCTCTCTGACAACCACCACTGCTGTGTGCATCTGTATCTAATGTATTTCATAAAAGATTTACATTAGCTCTTAAGCAGCATTACAGTGAAATATTAAAATATTAAGAAATAATAAAAGCAAGAGTAAGTGTGAACGTAAGCAAAGTGAGATGGCAAAGCCATGGGGGAGACTGAGTGCAAACAAGCTGGATACAAAAATGCTGGCAGAGTTGCTTCAGTGCCATGTGTTTGGCCTTGAGCTTCCTATAGGAAATGCATTCTGGTCACGAGGGGGAGAATTACTCAGCCCCTATGGAAGCCACAAAGCTCTCGGCTTTGAGCTGCGACTTGGTGTTGCACAAGAAAGGAGGTGATCGTCATCTATACAAGTCTCAGCATCTCACAGCAGAAACAGAAGCAGCTTTTAATTCATTTCTTGTCAGGTTCTTGGTCACGGCCAAGGACCTTGGAACTTGGTGTTACTGGTAGCCTGGTAGGTTGATACTTTGAGCCCATGTTCTTGTGGTTGTGCTGACTTTGGTCTGGGCCACAGAACATCGAAGACTTGTATCAAGATGTCCCCCCAAAGACTCACTCGGTCGTAGGTAGAACATTTTGCAGGTGACTGGATCTAGGGTGTGCCATGCTATGATAAAGGGTGTGATGCTGGGACTGACTCATGGTGAAATGCTAGGATTAAGGGTGCCCTATCCTGCATGTGAATGCTACTTGCCTTAAGGGTGGGTAACCTGGATAGGACATAAGGGACAGAAAGAGGGTCACTGCTTGTTGTGTGTCACTTGCTGCTTTGACACTTTGGCACTTGCTGCCTGATGCTTTGCTGCCCTCTGCCCACCATGAACAGTTTCTCCTCAGCAATGCCCTTCTGGGGCCAGGGAGATACCTCAGCGACATAACTGCCTGCCTAGCAATGCCCTCCTCCCATGCTATCATGCCTTTGAGCCAACTGATTATGAACTGAAATCCTACAAACTGTGAGCCACGACAAACCTTTCTTCCTTATACCTTGGGTGTAGGATATTTTGTCTCCAAAATGAGAAAAGTAACCAAGACAAGAACTGTCTTAATGCAAAGCCAGAGGACACACACTTTTTAACACATGTGCTGCCAAAGTGAGCACAGGATACACAATGTTTGAAGGAAACTCAGACAGTACAAAATGCTTTCTATTGTTCTTGGGAAGACATGAAGAGAAGGGAACCTGTCTTATTCCTGGCTTGAATTTTCAAGGCTAGCTGTCAAGATAATCATCAGCCATTTTATTAGACACAAGGAAGATAAGCCAGACCTAAGTTGGGTTTTCTGTTTAAAAGTGGTTATTTTGGGCAAGGGCAATGGGAAGAGATTATTGGCTGGCTTGGAGGAACCTAACTCTTGACTGAGTTCCAAGCTCACTCACGTGTAAATAGATCAGACGCTCTTTCCTATGGTCTCCCAGACTGCACTAGTGAATGCCTGTCATCTCAGGCTACATTATCACTATCTCTGTTCATGGTGTTGAAATGCTTTTGAGCGAATCATTCCCAAGTACAAATTAGATTTCTTTTGTGTGTATTAATTGCAGTAAATTTTTTTAGTAAACAAAAATAAAAAAATTATGAGCTGAGCATGGTGGTGCACACCTATAATCGCAGTACTTGGGAGGCTGAGGCAGAAGGGTCATTGTGAGTTTAAGGACAGTTTGGGTTACCTAAGTTAGTTCCAGGCCAGCCTGAACTACACAGCAAGACACTGTGTGTGTGTGTGTGTGTGTGTGTGTGTGTGTGTGTATAATTTTTAGTGTTCAAGTTACTCTTGTTTATTTTGGAAACCATAAGTGAATGTTGCAAAAAGTAGAATTTCCCAGAAATCTTCCCAAGATGGCTGAAGATTCAGTATTTAGAAGGAATAGTCCAGATAAAAGTAACCAAGACAAGAACTGTCTTAACTTAATGCAAAGCCAGAGGACATACACTATTTAGTACATGTGCTGCCAAAGTGAGCACAGGATACACAACATTTGAAGGAAACTCAGACAGTACCATTTTTCTAAATCAGTCCAGATTTAGAAAAAGTACAAAGGTGAAGCATATAGACACAGGGGAAAATGAGGGCAATGGAGCTAATACTGGGGCCCTCTCAACTTTGTGTCAGGAACAACACTGCTGTGTGTGTGACTTCCATCCTGAAGGATGGGATTGCATCCTCAGAAAGAGAGCTCAGGCCCAGGAGTCACATAAGTCTAAATTTATATCTTACTGTTTTGGAGCCTCTTTTTCCCTTATAAGGGCCACATAGGTTTATTTTAAGGGTTGATATATTTTTAGTGTATATGAAGGTCTTTTTTTTAAACACAGGGATTCACTGTGTAGTCCACGATGGCATTAAACTCACTTTGAAACCCAGGCTGGTTTGAATTTGTGATCCTCCTGCCTCAGCCTCCAGAGGGCCAGGATTAAAGAATGTGCCACCATGCCTGGCTGTTCATGACATGCCTAGCAAGTGGAAGTTTACCTCATCAATGGAAGTTTTTATTGTCGCTGTTTTTCTGTGAGTAAGCTGGAAGTCAGGGTGGAGAGTCCACCTCTGATCCTACTGTAGAGAGTGGTAGAGACAGGCTTTGTACTCCTGTGTGTTGGGCCTTGGAGCTCTTACTCTTGAGGTTTTGTTTGGTCCATGGCTAAGGAAAAAAAAGCACATTTCTTTCATAGTCCTAGTATTTCATTTCTTGTTATCTATCTATAAAAAAGTGGGTGCTAGTACTTCAGAATTCATACTGGCTTATTTTGGCAACATCAAAGAAAAGGAAGCATTCTGCTTTGTTTGGGTGTAAAACATGCCCTCCTTTCTAGCTGGTGCAACCTGCAGTTAGCAAGTGAGGAAAGGTTAATGTGTGTTTATTTTGCCCAGAAAAATGGCAATGGATTTCATGCTTAGGGGCACTGACTGTTTAGCAATGAGGCTTTTTTCCACTAGATTAGGAAACAGATGTTCTCTGGTTCATTGAGGAATTTTAAAGG
Organism: Octodon degus; assembly: GCF_000260255.1. Classification (NCBI taxonomy): domain Eukaryota; kingdom Metazoa; phylum Chordata; class Mammalia; order Rodentia; family Octodontidae; genus Octodon; species Octodon degus. Next base: position 9,575,337 of record NW_004524687.1, read on the forward strand.
CTGGAAATACTGAGGAGTTATTTTCTGGGGCTGTTGACCTCAATTCCTGGATTATGATCATTCTGGCTCGGGTCCAGAGCTCTAGAGCCTTTAATCCATAGAGACTCTTAAGTATATTTATCTTACTAGGCTCACTGTGACCTTTTAAACCCTTAGTTCATTCATGAAGTCATAGTTTAGACTCAGGAATTGTTTTTTGTTTCTTTTTAAGCCCAGAAGAGTACTATCGGAGTCCTTCCCCATGAACTACCACGCCATTAATTTTGGGATCAATTCATTTGGAAACTTTAGCTTCTAAGGTATTCTCACCTTCTTTTCAAAGGTGGAATTTTGGAACAATAAGTACAAAATCAATATTAGACAGAACTCACTGGATTTATTCTGTTAATGAGGGTGGGAATAGGTCATGCTAGCATAACAGCCCCCAACCTCTAAATATCTTGGCTTAATACAACATTCCTCTTCTGCATCATGCTTTAATGTCCCACAAGGGAATGTAGGATCATCTGTTCATCACAGTCCCAGAGCGGCCAAGGTGGGGGAGGCTGCCTCTCACATGCTTCCATTACCATCATCATAGTGGGAAGGGTGTGGTGAGTTTCTTAATGGCCCACTCAAGTCATGTGGTCAAGACCTGCTTCAGCCATAGCCAGAAAATACAGGTGAATCATGTGCCTGGAAGGAAGGGAGAACCAAAATATATGTGAGCAGCCCTAGTAGCTTCACACTCTTGGGCACCAGGCTTTATTGTAGGTACCACTCATGGATCATCTGTAGTCTTCATCCTGCTTTTGCGAGGCGTGTGTTGATCTTTCCGTATGATAGGTGGGAAAAATAGATGCAAATTGGTAGTGTGAGTTGCCCATGGGAGCATGGGGCTGAGATTTAAATCACTCCCAACACAGTATTAAAATACATGCACTTTTCTCTCCGCTATGCTGCCTTTGACAGTTTAGCCTTTATCTTCTACCCCACCTGGATACTTCTCCCACTGTAACCCTCCTCTTGTGATCAGTTTTTATATTCTCTGTGTTTGTTCAAACTTGCACTGGTAGAGGACGATTGCTGATGCCCCGTGAGAGTGGTCCAGCAGGGAATCTGTCTACTGAATCAAGTCTGTAGGGTTATAGAGAGTCCAGAAGTCAGAAGATACTCAGAAAAACTTCTGGATCCTTCCAGGATGGTCCCAAATTGGACAAATACCCTTTTTTATCATTAGATGCAAAGGACCACCATCTGACTAATTATAGTTAGTACAGAGCATTGACTATGCGTATATTTAAAAAGAAAGCTTTGTGTTTTATTTTTCTAAATGACACTTTGGTCTAATAACTGCCTTGGGCATGACTTGGGTTCCAGGCTAGAGTACAGGCGAAGAGCTACCCTCAACTGAGAAGTGACCTGGGATTGTAGCCAGTAGCTCTAAAGAAGTTGAGTCTTGTCTCTTTTGCTGGCAGAGACAAGGTCATTCTCTTGGGCAGCCTGTCTGGGTCAGCAGACTTAGGATGTGCATGACCACCTTCTCTGGTTTATGTAATGGGTGTAGTCCATGAGATATGGTCTCTCCTGTGGTGTGAAGGTGTGTGTTTTGGACCTTGAGACAGATTTTTTTTCTTAAATTTTAAAGAGAAAACAAAAAACAGAATAACAGCAATAAAGACAGAAACAAAAACGATACAGAATTTCAATACAAGATGATAGGAAATTAACAATGATTGTTATATTACATAGTTATCATCAATGTAGTTGCTCAGATTACCAGATATAAGAATGCAGTCCTCTCCTGTCCCTTCCCTTTCCCCTTCCCTTTCTTCCCTTCCCCTTCTCCCCTTCTCCTTCTAATGAAACAATTTATATATTTCAAGTTAGTATATCCTATCTTATCTTTCTACCAGTTTCTCTTTATATATTCTGCTGCTCATAATTAGCTTTGTTTACTTACTAAGAACTTACCGTTAACTTGCTGGGTGGTTCTCTTTTGACAATTTCTCATTGTCTGTAGGCAAAGTTTGAACGCCTTAGCAAGGTGCATGATTTTCTCTCTATCTACTAACAAAATAATTATTGCCTGCCTGCCTGCCTGCCTCTCTGTCCCTGTCTGTCTGTCTGTCTGTCTTGATGTGTTTAGAAAGTGAGAATTTCATCTAGTAGGAGTTTTTTCTTTCTCTAATTCTAAAAATTACATTGATTTTGCAGAAAGTAACTACAACAAGAGGACGGACATGGAATGGTCACATTATAGAGATAGGTGCTTTGGTGTTTGGAAACCATCTGGTTGGTGTTTTGTAACCAACCCAAACTGAAAACTTTCTCTGGTCTATTGTGAACCAGAGGCTGGACTCTCAGAACAGGCTAGACCTGAGAACAAAATGTTCCATTGGTTACCGAGAGGAAAGGATTTACACCTGGTCATTACTAGGTTCTTCCTTGCCTGTGGGCTATGGATTAAACCCTGTCCTTTGGGAAGTAGTATTGACAACTATCATATTCCTCACTGAAGCATTATGGGTATCATTTATGGGCTTTAAATGTTACATGGTGTTCATGGCCTAAACAACATTTCATCATATTCGTCAAGAGTGTCAAAGACAAATGATTATATACATCTCATGGACTGGGCATGGCCCCATCTGGTTATGAACATGAACATTCTAGGGTTCCAGATGAGGAGTGTCCCCTCATAGGTGCCTTTTACAAAGATGTCACCTGTGTCTGGAGGTACAGCTCTCACACAGAAGGATTAGGGTTTGCAGATGTCTCTTTTCTTCCTCCAGAGTTTGTTTCTCTGCAGAGAAAGCTTTTGTGGCTTTCACTGTGTGGGAGGAAGGGCAGGCTGAATGCAGCTCAGGGCAGGCATGACTTCTGCTGGCCTTCTCGGCAGTGCAGATGCAGCACACGTGCTGCAGCACGAGACGGGGTGTTCCTGCCTCCCCCTCCAGGGGAGGTTGTTTGGCTACTTCAGGACCATGCCCTTGCCTACACCTCATGGAACAATGCCCCTTTCAGGTGACTGACTCTTGAGCTGTAGAATGAGTAGAAGGAAACTCCTTGTAACTCCTCCTGCAAATTTTCCTTCAGGACATTATCTGGGGATGTGAATTTTCCCCAAATAACTGCTGTTTATTTCAGCAATGTAAGACATAGAATTCATCCATTTGGAGTAATGCTACTCCATACTTGGTGGCTTCTTTGAAAAACTTCCTTCCTTCCTTCCCCTCCCCCTTCCCTTCCTTTCCCTTCTGTTTTCTCCTATGCCCCTCCTGTTCCTTCTCCTTCCCCTTTTCCCTCTTCCCAATTTCTCCTTTCCCCTTTTCTTCCCCTCCTCTCGCCTCCCCATTCCCATTCTGTTCCAGTTCCCTTTCTCTTTCTCTTCCCTTACCTTTTCTTCTATGCCCCTCCTATTCCTTCCCTTTCCCCCTTCCCTTTCCCTCCTTCCCTCTCCCCACCCTTCTCATTGCCTTTCATTTCATCCTTTTCTTTCCCTGCTTCCTTCTTTCCCTTTAAATCCCATGAAGTATTTCCTTGAGTCAGACCTTTTCTTGGTATGCTTAATAGTAATTTGGCAGAGATATCAGCTTTTTGCTGGCACTTCCAGCCTCACTGGGAGTCTGCTTATAGCGCCAGAACAGCCCACGTGTGGGAGGCGAGGCTGAGCGAGGCAAAATGAGGTGCATTTCCTGCATATGCCCTCACACGGCCCCTTTCTTTCTGCTTTTATACCACATTGTCTTCTGTGCTCTGGAGGATACCCCTGTTACACTCATTTAGCTTTGCCCTCTTACCACCGGTGATACACACATTGCTCTACAGTGACAAATCTGATACAAACTTCAGGCCTTGAAACAAAGAGATGCAGGATACTGACCCTATGGAGAGGCAAACATGACCTGTCCCACTTTTCTCTGTATGGTATTCCCTCTCTGACTCCATGGAAGAAACAGGGCTGTGTGTCTCGGTCACATGTAGAAGCTCAGTCTGGTGCTTCATGGTAAGGTCCATGAGAGGAGCCTGCTAGTGCTGGCTCGAGGAAGAGCCACTGGATCCCAGGGGCCTGTGGGGTTGGAATGGAGACAGCTATGTGAGCTGAGTGCAGCCTTCTTAGGGTCAGAATGTTTTAGAAGTAATCATCAGGCTTAAGTGACAGAGAACACAGCAGGCATTTGTTTCCAGGACAGGGAAATGGGTGGGTCAAATATAAAGTCTCAATGTATAATTTTCAATAAATTAAAAGCATGACTCTCATACAAATATGTGGTGCATCTGCTGAAGATTTATTTAGCTCAGTAGTGAGGGAGCAAGCAGGAGAACAAAGCTGGTACAAAGAAAAATATGATAAGTATTTACAGTCAATCAAAGCAAATAGTATTGAAATTTTTACCAAGACATAGTGGAGATAGTTAATGGTAAGAAATGATAGAACTGTAAACTGTGGACAGAAATTATCCATAGCTTATCAGTTTTGACAAGTGGACATCTAACTTTATGATATGGACATAAAGAGTAGTGAATATCAAATCAAGCACAGTTATTATTTCTAAAGCATCAGGTATCTCTTGTATGACTTTGTTGACAATATTCCGTGTGATCTGAAAAGGGCACTAGTCATCCTTTGGCCTTATTTCCTTTGGATTTTTTTTTTTTTTGGACAATATGGTTTCAAGAGGTTTCTGTGGTCAGCATGTGAATGGCCTTCTGCCTTCTTGCTGATCTGTATTCTGACTAGGTAGGTGTTTCTGGGGCCCTGTGCTGGAGCCAGTCTGTGCTGCCCTTCTGCATAATGTGGCAATTATTGTCAGAGATGCTGGCTTCTGTGTGACCCATCTGGATCCACATCCTTCTCCCTTGTCCAGGTTGGAAAACTTCAGTAACAGAATAAATGCAACACCTTTAAGTAGTATGGTTATTTTGGGGAGGGCGTAAAAACAACATTGGGTTTTTCTCCCAGGTCCAGAACAGTTCGAAAGAAATCATATGACGTGACTGGTTTCAACATAGGCAGTGACTATTTCATTTATAAGTTCATAAGCAGTAACATGTTTTAAACATGACTGAAATATCTATGTTGCTTTTTCATTGTTCCTCCAAGCATGGCCTTCTTTACTATCGGTTGGTCCATTGTGTGCACACATGGGCTCTTCCCCCGTCATAGGAATTCGATTTCATAAGAGGAAACTGTGATTGATTTGGAGGCATGAGGTTCTTACTTGGTAAAAAAGCTCAATAAGGTGAAGCCTCCTGGGTCCTCTGTAAGTCCTGCTGTGTGCACAGTTTTATGTATCAATTGTTTTATTTAATCATGTTTCAGGAGCTTCGATTTGACATCTTTGCAACAGAACGACAAATGCTCTTCGTGGCCTTCCATGGCCGTCACCTGCATGTGGCGCTACTTAATCTCTAGAAAGAGACAGTGGGCCGTGGCCAGCGTGTGCTGGGACTCGAGCGGTGCCAGGGCCCTGGAGGAGGGCTCACTGTGTGCGGCCCCAGGCAGCCTGGGTGTGCCAGGAACTTCTTGTGTCTGATTCCTGAACATGTCTGTACTCCAGGCTTTCTTTTCCTCTGTTTGGTCTATGGCGTTCCACTTCTGTTTAAGCTGTGTTCGAGGGTTGGAAAACTTCAGTAACAGAATAAATGCAACACCTTTAAGTAGTATGGAGGGCCACATCAAGTCATAAGTGCAGAGGGTGTTTTTAAGAATGTAGATCCTTGCTTTCCAGCCTCAGATTTAGAGTCAGAATGGGAGGATGGATCAAGGAATCTTCATTGTACAGGTGTCCAGGTCAACCACCGAATCACCAAAATGGATTTTGTGCTAATTTCGTATCTGTTGTGTAACCCTATGTACCAAACCAACCCAACCCAACCCAACCCAACCCAACCCAAACCAAACCAAACCAAACCAAACCAAACCAAACCAAGATTCTTTTAATGCAGACATGCTGGTCTCTTGTTAAGCTGTCTAGATTAAAATCATTCATATCCAGGAAAGAGTGACTAAAATGCAGTTTGCCTGGGGTTTTGTGGCTTAGGGGAGGATTCCAACATCTTTAAGACTTTCCATGAAGTCAACCTTCACGGGAGCACTCTGTCCTAGAGGCTGTACTCTGCCTACTGGCTGCCTGAGGTACAGTGGCAATGGCAGCAGATCTCATGTTGGAGACATAGAATTCCTGTAAGCAGGTTACCTGACTTTGTAAGAGTCTGTCTCCTTTTCCTTTTTTTTTTTTTTGTATTTAGGACAGGTTGTACAGGGTCTCACTACATAGGTTGGACTTGTAGTGGTCCTCCTGTTTACAGCCTCCCAAGTGCTGGGATTACAAGCATGCACTACTATGCCCAGTCTCAACTGCCATTTCATTGTGCCTAGGGAGCGGGGCCAGCACAACAACCCGAGGATCAAACTCCTGGCCCCTGCATCTGCCTAAGCAGGTATTTTAATCTGCTGAGCTATTTGGCTGGCCCTCTGTTTTCTATATAGGCTGGTAAGATGCTTTCCTGGGCAGAAAAAACAATGAACAAGAAATGTTAAAGGACAAATTCAGATATCATTACCTTATTTTCGATCATTTTGCAATGCCTCTTCCACTGGAAACCCTAAGAAAGCCCAGGCATTAAATCTAAGACACTGGGAGAGAACTGTTAATAGCATGCCCTGGGCTGGGGAGATAGCTCAGTGGTCTAAGCACCTGCCTGGCAAGCACAAGGACCCGGGTTTGATCCCCAGTACTCCATGCTGTGTCAACCTTGGAACCCCAGGTAGGCCTTGCCAGCCCTAGGAACTGGGTGTAGTGGCACACACTTGTAATCCCAGTGCTGAGGAAGCTGAGACAGTAGGGTCACTATGAGTCTGAGCCGCATAGAGAGAGACCCTGTACCAAATAAAGAAATATTTAAAAAATATTTAAAAAATAACATGGCTTGTATCTTCTTTGGCAGCAGCTGGATTACTTTAAAAGCTTTTATTTATTTATTTTTAAAAAATGTATCAGTTATTTGATTTAGGTTCTTAGTAAGAAATTTAGAACACTAATTTACCAGGATAAATTCCATTTGTCAGAGCAAAAACAGATCATAAGTAGCCCTGGAGCTGAGGAACAGCTTTGGTTTTTGCTAAAATTTGTGAGTCCACCACTCTCTGATCCACCTTGCGCTGCTCTGAAATCTGATATCTCTTTTTCTCGGTGTCGAGGATCTCACCCTCCTGGTGCCTGGGTTTCTGCAGCTTCTTCTTTTTGAAGTAAGTATCAGTGAGGTGTTTGGGGATTTCTACTTTGCTGACATCAATTTTTGTAGAGGTGGCAATGACAGATTTCTGGAGTGTTCTTTGTAGAGGAACACGATTAAGGCTAAGAGGCCCAGTCACAAGTAGCAAGCCACTGGCCAACTGCTTCAGGAAGACCACTCTCTTGCCACTATGATGCCCAGTGAGGATGATGAAGATGGTGCCAAGAGTGATGCTAGCTCGAAGTTTCCTCACATGCTGACTGAAGGGTTTCTTGCTGTGGCTCAAGAGCTTTCGGGGCACATCTTCAGTAGGGTAGTATCTAGGCATTTTTCAAAGCTTAAACACCCAGCTACCTCCATTCTTGTCCCCACTGACCAGTTTTTTGATTATGGCAAGAGTTTTCTCCTTTTTCTTCTTCACCTTTGATATAGCAGCTGTGTACCTTCTCTTGTAAAAAGTCTTTCTGGAATACATATCAGACCAGGAGTATCTACCAATTCCTCTAACCAGGACAGGATTTCGGCTGCAGGGGGGCTGCCCTTTCTTGGACTTTTTGTCTTCACCTTACCCTTTTCACCAGTACCTCTGGCAGAAGCCTTCTTGCTTCAGGTTTCTTCTCTTTAGTGTCTGGCTTCTCAGTTTTTTCACTCGCCATCTTGCAAGATGGGAAAGAGAACTAAGTTTCCCTGCTTTAAAAGCTTTTAAAAGCTTATTAAAATATTAATCTGTTCCAGCAGCCACAAGGACCTCCCCATGCACAGGCAAGAAGGGCTAAGTGAGCAGTGTATGGGGCTCATGCCTGAGGTGAGCCTGTGTGTAGAGTGCTGCCTGTGTACCCTCTTCTTTAGTGTTAGATGCTTGCCCTAATTCACAGTTGAGAAAACTGAGGCTCAGAGAACCAAGTGGCTTGTTCTGGATGACACAGTCCAGAGGGAGCAGTCCAGGGTATGGAGTGAAATCTTGCGATATCTAGTACCGCTCATGGAAGAAGAGGCCACATTCTTTTCTTCCCACATCTCTGGAGCTCAGTGGCACAATATCCTCCAAGTGGCCCCAACTCTACTGGGTGCCAAAAGTCCAGTGGTCAAGAGGTATCAAACACAGCCAGGAATAGTGTTCAGTTCTTACTTTGGGGAGAATCTGATATTTTTAAGCAAATTACCAAAGCTGAGGTCTAGAGGAAAGAAAGAGTGGTCCAGATAGGGCAGCTTGTGCTATGCCAAAAGAGGTGGTAAAAGGAGAATTTGCAGAACAGAGCAGGATGGTAGCTGTGACCTATCCTTTAATTCTGGCTCATGACGAAGAGTGAGTGGGACTAGGCACCATCCTGGGAGAAGGCTGTACCCCTTCTCTTGTCTTGTGGTGTCCTAACCTCTTGCTTTCACCATTATTGCTGATCACACAGCCTTTTAGGATGCGATTGAAGGTTATTTTCTCCAGTGTCTTTTAGTAACATAGTGCACTAAGACAGTACTTATTGGCCTCCTTATCCTCCTGTGGTTTTGTTTATAAAGAAAACTTTAAGAATGAAAAAGATCTCCCTTTATACTGACCTTGAAAACATATTTCTGTAGACTTCAGCTGAATTATCATTGGCCTTTACTTTGAAAGTAATTTACTGGGCTTAAAAATTCCAGCGAGCTTGGGACAGTGGGTGGCATTCTCCATGTCACAGTGGTGGTGGGTTCATACATAACATCTGGGAATGTGAGTGGGTTGTGGCGGGGAGCCTGGACAGCAGCCACGCAAAGGGCATGCCGTCACTTTTTCCTGGGCTGCTGGGCCAGCCTTGTGGCTGCCTGCCATTTGGCAGGCTCTTCAATGTTCTCCTCAGGGATTTCTAGGTTCTCTGGTGCAAGGGGAAACTCAGTGACCTGGAAAGAGTCAGGTTCAGGCCCAGTGGCAAGGCCAGAGCTACTGAAGCAGTTTATGGAGAAAGAGATTGCATTGGAAATATACTCAGCTCATTGTTGACATCCATTGACTAAATTAGCATCCTGGGAAGAAGCGAAGCATCTAGAAGGCAGGGGCACAGGGAGGGCTCCTGAAATCCAGTGTTTTGTTGCTACCCTTCTAGGGATGTGGCACACTCCTCTCCAGTCACCAGGTTTTGGAAAACAGGCAAGGAAGGGAATCAGGTAAAGGATTTGTTTAATAAACAGTGTGATGAATTGATAACTGGTGGTCAACTTGTAACACCCAGCTGAATTGACCCAGCATGCTGCTGGGTATGGGAGGCCTGAGGATTGTTGCTAGCAGCATAAAAAGCAGAACTGTAAAGGAAGAAGCTAGAAGCTGTTGGTTTTCTTGGGGCTGCATTTGGGTTCTCTTCGTGGATCTTGTCATGCTGGCTTTCCTAATTCAGTTGGCCATTCTCATCATCAAAAGAGCTTGGGACCTTGGTGTCACTGGGAATAACTGTGGTTTACTTTGGAGGAGCTCTGGTCCTTGCTTTGAGCCTTGCTTCCTGGCTCTGGAGGGGAAGATGCTGCTCAGATCCTGGAGAAGCTAGTTGTGCTGGTTTTCCTGAGAAGAGCTCAGCTGCTCTCATCCTTGCAGGAGCTCGGGCCTTCACTGTCTCTGAGGATGGCTGTGGTGACTGTCAGGGGAACTCTGGTCTATTTTGAGCTTTGTTTGTTGGCTCCAGTGCAGATCCTCAACCTGCTAGACTTTCTAGTTTTCACTGACCTTGGAGCCTTCCCAGCACAGATCTGTGAAACAGGCCTACATGAGGCATTGTCATAGGCTCTTGGCTTTCAGTTGGACTAGTGAGAGGCACTATTATGGGCTCTAGGTTTTCAGCTGGACATTTGCATGGGATCCAGGGCCTCAGCTGGATTCTTTGGTCTTTTGAGTGTGGACAGATTTCCGGCACTCTATGTGTATGACTGTTTGGGTGACTATTACAAAATAATTCTCTAAGTTATGAGTTCTGTATTATTTCCTTTTGTAAACTCCAGACTACAACAAACAGGACTTTAGATGCCTACTGAAGATGGTCTATGCCTGGAGCCACTACGAGTTCCTTTCTGAAGTGACCTGGATTCTTCACAATGAGGCAAAGATCTGCAATGAACTGAGAGTTCTTCCTTAACAGAACACTGTGCTAATTTCTGTCAGGTGAACACGTTTATGAGTTGGTCCTCTTTTGATAAAAACTTATTCCTTTTTTAAACATTATTTTTATTTTTGTTTTTTT
>NW_004524687.1:9588407-9596129 GCF_000260255.1 Octodon degus
TGACCTTTGGTGTAGCACTTAGATAGAGTTATTACCTTAGCACCAGGTCCGGATCTATGAAGTTCAGATTCCTCCAGGTGGGTGTTGCTTGGATCTGGCTGGGGTCTGGCTGCTGTGTTCCACTTCTTCCTGCAGCAGCCATTGGAGTTGAACCCTTTGTGTCACTCTGGCAAGATGTTCTGCTCCTGAATCAGTTAGGTGGGTCTTGTGTCTAGCCTCTTTGCAGGGAGTTCTGCTGCAGGGTTCCACACTGGGCCTGTGCTCTGGGTCGAATGAGGATCCAGTGGGCCCCTGGTGGTTTCACTCACACACTGGGCCTGGGCTCTGGGTCTATTCAGGATCCACGGCCCCGGGTCATCTCACTCACACGCTGGGCCTGCGCTCTGGGTCTATTCAGGATCCGTGGGCCCCACGTCTTCTCATTCACATACCGGACCTCTGCTCTGGGTCTACTCAGGATCCGCGGGCCCCCAGGTTGTCTCACTCACATGCCTGGCCTGCACTCTGAGTCTATTCAGGAGCCATGGCCCTGGGCGGTGTCACTCACTAAAACGTTGTTCCTGAAAGGCAGGCTGTAACGTCTGATTGGAGCCCAGGCCAGGTCATGAGGTGAGAGTATAGAGAAGAACACACTGGATGAAGGCACAAAACAGGAAAGTCAAAACAACAAAGGGAAGATGGTGCAAGACTGTGAAGTTAAAATAGCATTAGAGTCAACAAATCAGCAAGAAGGGTAGGCCGAGGCAAGTGATGCTTTTGACACCTTTACAAATTCAGCAGAAGCTGATACCCCTGGGAGCTGAAGCAGCAACTCTTTTATCTCAGTATTGAAAAAAAAAAAAAAAAAAAAAAAAAAAAAAAAAAAAAAAAAAAAAAAAAAAAAAAAAAAAAAAAAAAAAAGGAAAAGAAAAAGAAAAAAAAAAGAAAGAAAGAAAAGTAAATCACAAAGCTGTTTAAGATTATTATCTGTGATATATAAAATGAAATACAGTGTAGCAAAAATCAGAATGGAATAGGGAAGAAGATTGATCACAAAATTATGATAAATTCAAACTTGGGAATTTCATTTTATCCTAGTGTTTTTAAGGAAACAGAGGTGATCTTGGAGGGCGAACAAGTAATCCTCACTCATATTCCTGGAAATGTATGCAAATAAATTATTCACAAGGGAGTAATAAACATTTGGAAGCACATGTGGTGCTAGCTTCATTTCACAGACACAGAATTTATTATGCCGGCGTCATGCTCATTTATGCTGGGAATTGTGGATGAGGCAAGCCAGGCATCCAAGGTGGCTGGCTGGTCTTCTCAAGGCTGTAGGCCCAGCCAGTGCCCCAGTGGCAACCCAGACCCCACTTATCTATTGCAGAGTGCCAGCGTGGCAATTAAGACTGAATGATTAGAAAAAAACAGCTCATACATTAACATCTTTTGTCCTTAAACCAACACATGTGCCTGAGGTTCACCACCCCTGGCACAAACACCCAATTATGGTGGCAGTAAAAGACACACTTGGTTAAGCAGCCTGAGCTTGTGCGCACAGCCTGGCTTCCTTTTTCTGCATTTTATTTGTCTGGGCTGCAAGCCTATTGGGTGGTGCCACCTGTGATAGAGCAGGTCTCCCCCCCTCAGTTTGTGGCCTGTGTACTGGTAGAAACACTCTCACACACACCCAAAGATGTACTTTCCAATTTCCCAGGCATCTCTCAGTACAGCCAAGTGACAATCAGGATTAACCATCACATCATGATTTTATCATTCTAACAACTTTGGAGACAGAGATATGAAAAGACTCATTGATCTGTTAATTTGCTATAGGTTGAACATCCATAGCCTGAAAGTCAACAATAAAAAGCCTCCAAGTTTACAACTCTTTGAATACTAACACAACTACAGGCAGATCTTTTCTACCTATTATCATCTGATATGTATTTATACATATTTAATACATAAGATATGTATTTATACATATTTAAGCAAATATAGATGATAAAAATTCCTCAACATAGCTGCTAGTCAGGAATGCAGGAGGCCACATGTTGAGCCTTAAAGTCCCTGACTTAATGACATTCTGTGGTACCTGCAAGCTTGTTTTAAAAATGCAGGATCCCAGCCCCACCCTAGACCAGCTGAATCAGAACCTATATTTAAGCCAGGCTATTTGTGTCCCATGAAACCTTAAGAAAACAGGTCTACTGGATAAGGATGGGCTAGCCAGAGAGAGCGAGGTGGAAAAGAGAGCATTTAAGAGTAAGGAATTGGTGGGACCGGGGAGATAGCTCAGTAGAATAAACACTTGCCTGGCAAGCACAAGGGTCTGAGTTCAATCCCCAGCTCCCCACCCCCCTCCAAAAAAAAGAGAGAAAGGAATTGGTGCTGGGAGAGAGATGGTCTTGCCAGCCAAGACTGCAGAGATCCACAGACGGAGCAATAGGCAATAGGTGGAGAGAGGAAAAACTTTGCAGGGAGACAGGATAAGAACAGCTGGAGCTAACACTGAGACGTGCTCATGTTCCTGGCAGTAGGGACACCAGGGCAATCAGGGGCACAGGCTATGTTTCTCTTCATAATGGTGCTACGATAATTACCATTGCTTCTCAGCTGATGGCTCTTTGCACGCTGTGGCTCCTCTTCTGTGATGTTTCACTGCTGCTTAGGTTCAGATATTTGGTTCAGGGAGAGCGTCCTTTCCATCTTGTCCCTCAGAATATCGTTCATGATCCCACCTCTGTCCCCTGCTTGGCAATTCTGCCTGTTTCTGTCATACCTGTCATACCTCTCACACTGTGTCGTGATGACTGCTTTGTCTATTCTGGAGGCAGGAATGGCGCCTTAAGTATCTTTATGTTTGCACTGTAGACATATGGGAGATATTCTGCAAATATTTGTTGAACAAATAAATGATTAGAGAAATCCAGGCAGATATTTGTCTGGCTAGCCTAGACAGCTTCCCCACTGAGACCAGTGATTTGTCACGTTTCCATTTGGTGCCCTCTGGCCCAAAGAGTCCTCCTCTTTCTACAGTGTGGCAAGCCTTGCCAGGAGAAGAATGTGTGAGTAGTTTGTTAGTTTTGGCCTTGGAAAAATTCAGCTTCTTTGTGTGTAATTTAGGTCAAGATTAGTAGATTTAAAATTAGCCCTGGATTCTGAAGTTTCTATTTTAAAATTATTTATTTATTAGTTATTATTATCATCATTATTTTGTATTTAGGATGGGGTCTACAGGGAGTACAGGGTCTCACTGCATAGATTGGGCTTGTAGTAATCCTCCTGTTTACAGCCTCCCAAGTACTGGGATTACAGGTGCGTGCCACCATGCCCAGTCTCAATCTAGGTCTCAGTGCGCCCTGGGGGCGAGGCCGGCATAGCAGGCTCAGGGATCGAACTCCCAGCTCCTGCATTGGATCCTGAATTTTCAGGTATTTTGCTGTTGTTTGTGAGCACATGTGAATGTATGTGTTATCTATTAAGCTGCTGAGGTTTAATGGCCTCTTCCTCTTGCAAACCCAGCTTCTACACAGATTCCAAAATAGGTTCCATTTCTAAAATGCAAATTTGACTTGGCATTTGGTCGCTCCTTTTCTTTTCAGGGCAAGCCCACCTCTGTTATGAGTGGGCTGCATGCTGACCTGTGTGTGCTGTCTTTCACTCTCACCCCATAAGATGACAGATGAGATGGTGACTCTTTTCCTGAGACCCCCTCCTTCTCACAGCTTCACAGTTTATTCTGTGGCCACCCTGCTTGGTTGTGGGATGTGCTCATGCTGGCTGTCAGGTTGCAGGCTGCCACTCTGCTCCTCATTGTGAAGGATACCTTGTGACCGGCTCATTCTTAGACTCACTGTGGGTAGTTCATGTATAAACTAGAACATCTCTCTATTTTATCCTGGTGTTGCTGAAGATCCTGAAAAAACTATAGCATTAAAAATAATGAGCACATTGGTTTGGTCCCTCTTCACTTTTTGCAGAAATCTCTTAATGATTGGGTTAATCTTTTAATGGACAGATGGATTTGAGCCATGGGTAAATAAACAGTAGTGATGTGAGGGAGGAGATTACCAGTCTGCAGTAGTTATATGCTCACAGGGTATAATCTCCAGCCTCTCATCTATCATAAAGTTGTTCTTCACCACTGTTCGGAGCAATGATAGCCCAGAACAGTAAGAAGATACTAGTTAAAAAGCCAGACAGGTGGGTTTTACATTCCGCTGAGAGTTCATATTCATACCTATAAAAGTGAAAAAAAAAATAAGACCTCTGTGTGGATAATTATGACAGTTAATAACGTGAAAATGTTGAGTTCTGTGCACCCTAATTAAGACTGTATCCTTGTTTTTGAAGACCAAACAGTAATTTCTCTTTGAAAACAGTGGCAGTGTTACGAATATGTATTTGGTGTTTACTCTTGGCATTTCCATGCTGATCATCTCTAATCATTGTTCCAAGTTTAGATTCTTTTTATCAGATTTGGTAACCCAGAATACTTCCCAGCCAATCAGGGGTGATCCAGGGCTAGGCCATGGTGGGAATATCTCCTCTGGATGGAGCTGGCTCTCAGAGGTTTTCATGTGGAGTTCTGTGACCACCCATCTCTCTTTCCTGCCCTGTGACCCCAGAGTCCTGTTGAGATGAAGGAAATCAAAGAGCCACATGGCGAGGGCAAGTGAAGTTTGGTGTGATTAGAAGGAAATTTTGTTATAAAATTGGAATATCCATTGACCAATATTGTACCTTTGATTACACTTTGAAATGCTGTTTTAGCTACTCTTCTCACATCGCTAGGACAAAAGCCATTACTCAAAATTCGGAAAGGAAAGGTTTATTTAGCTCACAGTTACTGGAGGGTTCAGTCCATACTCAGCTGGCCCTAAGGCAGGGTGGCACAGGGCAGAGAGCAGCCTTTCTTGGCAGCCGCAAAGAGCAGAGAGGAAAGGGAGAAGTAGCAGCAACAATGCAACAATGGCAGCAGAGAGCAAGTCTGACTCCCTTAAGTTGCATTCAGGCTATCTGCCCTACATTGGGAGTAGTACGCACATCCATAATCCCAGCAGCACTCACACCCATAATCCCAGTGGATCATGAGTTAATCACAAACTCTAGAAGTCTGCCCGTGACTGCATGAGGCTTTGGGGGGTGGGGGAGCGGCAACTAGACACAATCCGTAACAAATGCTTTGTCTTGAGCTACCAGTGAATGTGTCAGCTCCTGATACGTGCTTTTGTCCTACACTGTAGCTTGACTTGGTTCAGGAGGCAGGAGTAGACCCCACGAGTGGGAAGGGGTAGGAGAGGCCTTCTCATTGCACAGGGGAGGGAGGGGGCTGCCATTGGACCTGTGGGGAAGTGGCAGAGGAAGGGCAGGAACTTCAGTCTTCTGACTTACAGGTCTGTACATGAGTTTCAGGGTTATGGCACAGCTTTGTGTGTATGTGCAGTGTAGAGTAGAGCATCTACAATGTACGTGACCTGTTTTCTTGAATTCCCCTGACTTGAGTGGTTAGTTGGGCCTTCTGGTCCTCACTTTTTGGAGAAGGCCTATAGGTCATTTGCTGGGAAAAGTGACACTCAGAAACACCGGGTCAGAAAAAACAGTCCACTCTTGGCAACTTCTGGCTCTGGAGACAAGAGGCAAAGAACTTTTAGCCTCCTGTGATAAGGAAAAAACTCTTAGCCTCTATCTTACTGATTGGGGTGTCAGAGCCATCTTTTTATTTTTTTTTATTTTTTATTTTTATTTATTTATTTTTTTTAGTGGTACCAGGAATCAAATTCAGGACCTTGCACTTGCCAGGCAAGTACTTATTCCACTGAGCTATCTCCCCAGCCCCCATCTTCTTACTTGAAGTACAGCTTGGCTCATACAGGTTTTTGGAGCTTAAGAACTTCTGCTGGGGCCGAGCTCTGTGACCTCTTGACTCCATGACCTGGGGAAAATGACTTACTATCTGTGCCTTAGTTTTGTCATTTGAAAAAAACATAGCAGTGTAGTAGCTGTTTGCAGCACCCCGATGAGGATTCCATACAAGAATATGTGAAGAATGTGGGACCTGTAGCACAGCCTTCGGCCTCCATCTCTGTAATCATTTCCTTCTCTGCTGACCCCTTCTGAGGTGCTGAGGATCAGTGTTCTAGATCAAAAGGAATTTTTTCTTTATTTTTTAATGTTCTTGACATAAAGGTTTTGCCGCCTCAAAGTTGTGATTCTCCTGCCTTATCCTTCGGGCCAGCTGAGACTACAAGCATGCACCACAAGGCCCTTACAGTAACCTTTCAGGTTGTTACCATAAGCAGAGGGCTGGGCTGCTGAGGCCTCACAACCCCTGGGAAAGCTACTGCTGAGTGGATTTGGGAACAATCATACAATATGTCTATTTTTTAATTTGAATAATGTAGTGGGAGGCAACAGTCTCACTGTGTTTGTTTATAGTGTCTGGTTTCTTGAAATGAAATGCTCTAACGCCCACATCTGTGAAGCCAACTGGTCTACACTGGGTTGTTGCACCTTTTGAGGGAGTTGAGGATGATGCAGTAGATTCTTTTCTTCTTCACAAGCTTTCTCACTTTCTTTCAGTCATCATCCTTGAGGCCTTCCCATCTGCTTGCTACAGCTCTGTCTCCTGCAGTACGGTTTATAGGATAACAAGAACACACAATCTTAGAGGAAACTAAGTGCTAGCTAGACATGCCATTTTGAGGAACAGAGCCAGGAAAAAACTTTTTTGGGCCAAGGTTGATCTGTTGTATAAAGAAAAACAGAAGATGGGTATAAATGTTTTTCGTTAATTGTTACTTAGAGGTAAAAGGCAAAATCTCTAGTCTGTGGTCTACCTTAGGTTGTTTGGTGGCAAGTTCAGTATACTTTCTCTTATCTGTAAAAGGGAAATGCTGCTAAGAGGTGGTGTAAAAGGTGAACATTGGTCTTGCAACAGTAATAACAATCATCCTGATGATAACCTCAGAGTTCAGGTGTTTGATGTAGGTGATTGTGATGGTTAACTTTGAGCTTACTGGCTTTGGAGCCACCTGTAGGATTAGTAGGTCACACTGTGGATCTGGCTATGCAGACCATGGAGGTGTGAGCTTCATGGCGTCTGATGCTTAACCCTTTTCACTCTGGCACTGTTCTGCTTGGCTTCCAGGCCATCATGAACTAAGCAGCTTTTCTCCAACCATGTTCTTCTGCCATGGTATTTCTGCTTTGGAGGCAGTTTCCCATGGACTGAATTCTCTAAAACTCTGAGCCAAATAACCCATTTTCTCGTTTAAGTTATGGTTGGAATGTATTATGTCATAGCAGAGGAAAAACTGAGGAACACACTGGTAGAATAGGGTGAACATAGAATATCAAACATCCTCCTGAATCTTTTCTGTTCTGAGCCGTGCCCTAGATAGCCATATAGTACACATTCACACACACACACACACACACACACACACACACACACACACACACACTCCATCCCTCAACATCATGCAGCCTGTGATGGCTTCTCTTCTACATAACCTGCTTGCGAGACTGAATCATCATCGTAATGCCCAGTAAAACTGCTCCTGACCAATCATTTTAAAAGCCTTTTTCCTTAACCCCTAAAAGTATTTTAAAAGCAAAGACAAATTCCACCTTAGACTTTATTTAAAAGCATCATGTAATGGGCCTGGGAGATGACTCAGTAGAATAAGCACTTCCCTGGCAAGCACAAGGGCCTGAGTTCAATCCCTAGTT
>NW_004524687.1:9596229-9612883 GCF_000260255.1 Octodon degus
CATCAGGTTTTAAATATCAAGTTCTCTAGAAAAACCCAGAATTTCAGAATTAGCACTGCTTTATCTGTCTTGTCTGACAGTAGAAATCTTATTACAACTTTAGATATATTCAGCTACTATGTCCTGTTAGAAGCATTTATCCCTTAGGCTAGGGATGGTGAGCCTTTTAGAGCTTTAGGTAGTACAAGCAACCCCTTGTGGCATGTGTGCCATAGGTTCGCCAGCACTGATTTGGGCTTAAGTTTCCTTGGGTCACTGTTCAGCGAATTCCCGTGGCAGAGCAGCGCTGGTGAAGGGAATGGTGTTGACAGGAACTAATGTATCCTTGCCTGGAAAGAGCACCTTTCTTTTAATTCACTACCCCTGTGAATTAAAAGAAAGGGTGCCTTTTCCACTGCATGTGCTATGGGAGATGGACTCCTTTGTACCTTTGAATTTGGTGGTTCTTCCTGAGTTCCAGTCCACCCTTTTCCTGGCTTCCCTTACAGCTCATCCTCCTCTATTGCTTGTTCTTTCCCTCTCTTCTTTTTCCTTCCTCCAGGGGATCCAAGGTTGTAAACTCCTGTATTACCCAGCATCTCACCACATTGATGTTTCTCAAAGTGTGGTCCTGACCAGTGGCCTCAGCATCACCCGGCCTGGCAGGCAGGATGAAGGCCTCCCATGAGGCCCTGTCTTAGTCTGTGTGCTCATGAGGATGTCAAGGGATTTGCAAGTGGGGTTCTAGGTAGTGTGTATAATTTCATCATGGTTGCTTATCAGTTTACCTCAAGACAGAGTTCCTTGTGTGTTCCAGATGTGTCCAGCTAATCACAAGGACTTTAATGTGGAGAGGGAGGCAGAAAAGTCAGGTCAGAGTGAAGCCTTAGAGGAGGTGTGAGAAAGACTTACTCAGCCACTTCTGGCCTCGAAATGGTGGGCCAGGGGAAGAGGCAAGAAAATAGATGCCACTCAGAGCCATGGAAAAACACACAGTCCAGTCATTTTGATTTTTGCCCAGAGAGATCCACTGTAGACTTAGAAGTTCTGAGTCCCGTGCTGTAAGATACTACTTTGCATTGTTTTAAGCTCCTAAATTTGTGATGATTTCTTACTACAAAAAATAGGACACTAACACACCTCTGATTGTGTGAAAATTCTGGGTACACCCCCTTCACCTCTGAGCTGCTGTGTCAAAAACCCTAGGGGCTGGGGCAGCAGTCTCTCTTCCAGTGACTTTGAGCAGAAATTTTAGAACCACTTCTCTGTGCTTTTGCCTTTTTGAGCTTCTTAAACAAGTGAGCCTGTGTTCTAGTGGTGGAAGAGACAGACATAAATTGGTGCATATGCATGATTATTTCAGGTTCAGAGAGCCCCTTGCATAGAAAAGCTTGGTTTTTCTTTCTGCCACAATGCAGAGGTTTGGAATAGGGAGCCACTGAAACAGCAAGTAGGAAGATCTGACACAGCAGTCCAGATCACCTTGCATGGGCTTGTGAGAGGGAGGAGTATATCAGAGTGCTTTTTGATTGACACAGTTAAAACCTTTTAAGAAAAAATCAATGTGGGCAAGATCGTGGATCCTGTACTAATGGAAACTGAGGTTGAGAAGTGAGTGAGGGTGAATGACAAGGAGGAACATTTGGGCCCAGGGGTTGGGTGGCAAGCTAAGGAAGCGTGTCATAATGAGGGAGACCAGAGGAGAGGGTGGGTGGACCCCTTCAGGCTGTTCAAACTAAGATTTGCCAGTCAGAGAGAAGACTCACTGAGTATTTGATGAGGTAAAAAACCTTTCCTAAGTGCCCAGAGGTGAATTTGAAGAGTCACAACCCCCTGTGAGAATTTGTATCATTTAACATGGAGGAAATAGAATTCAGTATCAGCTCCAATTCCAATCAATAGGAAACAAATTATTCAGGGCATTATCTTGGTTGGTATGTAATAGTGAGCCACTAATCCCTTACCCTTATTTCTCCTTCATAAATTGCTTATAAAACGCTGATATAATGGCTCTGTAAAGAATCCCCTTTCTCTGTCCCAGGAGCATAGCTTTATTGGTTGTATTTGTTCATTGTTTATCTCCTGAGTATGCTAAAACGATTCCAGGCAGCTTACCGTGGCATGCAGGTCTCCTTCCTTGACCTCCAGAGCCACCTCCTGCCTTCTCTGCCCTAGATGGCTACTGATAGACGTAGATACAAGAGATGCCTCAGCTTTTGGCTTCCACTTGGGTTTGACCCCAGCTTGCTCTGGCTGGAGGTCCCAAGAGAGAGAGTGAGCTCTGAGTATTTTCCCTGGCTCCCTCCTTGTGAGATTACTTCAGGATGATGTTGTTTCTGGACCAGCGATCACTACTTTTCCGAGGCAGCTTCTCCACATGACCCTCTCCAAGGGAGTTCCAGCACGTCTCCTCAGCCCTCTGTGCCCAGTAATGCAGACATTAAGCAGATTCAAAGGCTTTGAGACATAGAACTGGGAACTCAGATGGTCATGACCATGACATTGTGTTGCTCAGTGTGTTAACTGGTTAACTAGATGTCTATTTTTGTGACTGATCTATTCAAGACTCCTGCCCATTTTTAAGCTGAGTTATGTATCTTTTTGCTTATTTGTAGGAGGGCTTTAGAGCATAATCTGCATTTGAGCCTTTTGTTAGATATAAGTATGGCTAATACCACTCACTAGCCAATGGCTTATCTTCCTACTGTCTTGATATCCTTTGCCTAATGAAAGCCATCTTATCATTTTTTAAAAAAATTGTTTAGTGCTTCTCATGTTCTTTTTAATAATCTCTGTCTCTACCAAGATCATAGCTAAATTATTATGCATTTTCTTCTAGAAGTGTTACTATTTTACCTTTCGCATTTAGGTCTATAGTCCATCTTAGAATGGTCTTTTGAAAGGTTTATTGCAGTTTAATCTACATGTCATTAAATTTACTCATTTCATGGGTATATCTCAGTGACCTTTCAGTAACTTTGCAGAGTTGCACAGCTATCTTTCTAATCTAATTTTAGAGCATCCCCATCACCCAGAAAAGAAACCTCATGCCCATTTGGGGCCAGTTTCTTCCTTCATCCATTTGTAGGCAGCCGTGGATCTACTTCCTGTCTCTACAGATCTGTTGTTCAACTTTTTGGTATGTGTGTGTATGCTGTGCAGTTGTTTTGAGTGAGGAAGTTTTCTCTAAACAAAAAGAGTTGTAGTGCTTTTTGCATGGCTCTGCTGGCTGGTTCTTCTAGACTACAATCTTGTCACTACTGGAATTATTTGTATCAAATCTTATAGAGATATCAGGTGATGGACATTTTATTCTGTAAAGAGATATAGAGCTCTCCAAAATGTACTTCTTCTGTTGCCCCTTGCTAACAGTTAAGTTGTCACTAGTCACCTTTTGGAATTATGAAGGCCTTTGCGTGAGAAGCTACAGCAGGACGCTCATGGCCCTGGGTTTCTGGCGCTTTAATCCATACCCTGGGAGAACCTGAGGAGGTCAGGACTGGTAAGGCAGCATGGTTCTGTTAAATTCCACAAGTCTTAAGCAGGCTTTTGGTGACAGCAGGGCATGGCTATTTCCTCATTTGAATCCTCTGATAGGCAAGGGCCTGACATGCTGAGAAGACATATTATGCATTCAAGTGGTTGCACGGCAGTGCAGTCAGCAGTGTTGTGGTGACAGTTTAAGGGCCTAGTGTGTCCTTGCATTTCTGCCCAGCAGTGGGCTGACGTGTTCTTATCCCTGGTGTGCAGATATCTGAGTGGGGCGGGCTGTAGGGAGGGCTGCTTTGTCTTACTGACAGGGTCATCCATTCCGCACAGGCACCTGGGAGCAGAGGGCTGGTTCCTGAGATTCCTGAACTGTGAAGTATGAAGGAAAATGATTTGGGGCCTATATAAGTTTGAGAGCATTATTACTACTTGTCCACCTCAGAAGATGGATTTGTGCTTTGATATATTTACCAGGATTAGTTGGTTTTGTAATGTGTACAGGCTTGCGTGGCTGGGTGGGTCAAGCAGTCCTGCAGTTATCTGAACCCTATAGAACATGGAGGACTCTCAGCCAGATGCAGTTATGTATTAAGAATATAGTTGAATCTGCATGTCTGAGGGCAGCATTTAACAAGTATGTGCAGCCACTAAGATGCTGCTGTCTGCCTATAATTATGCCAGTAATAGCTGAAAGCACTATTACTAGCACAGCGAAATTTGCCTTTATTTTTGTCATAAGAGTAGTAGGCAGGTTTCCACTTTGTCCATTGTTGTATTAATTTTATATGTTAAGAAAGACTTATGTCACAACAGTTAATCCAGCAGACATTTCACATTTCCAAGATCTTACTCCACCTAAAGTGTTCACCCGTTATTTTTTCTTCCATCAAAATCCATTGACTTTGGGGGTCTAGCTTGATTATCAGTGTTTCAGTGTCTCTCAAAACACTGCTGCTGCTGAAATGTGAGTTACAGTTGTTCCCTGACAGTCACTTCCAGTCTTCTCATGCCTATTTTGGACAGAGCTCTCACACTATATTTCAAGGTTTTGGCTAGATATCTATCCCCTGACTTCAGATTGTGAGTTCCCAAGGAAACAGAGTGTCTCACATCAATATTCCCAGTTCCTACAGTTCAATACATAAATAATGAATGAATGCATGAATAACTGTATGTAACAATATCTAAAAATGACTCTTGTATGTCATATTCACTCTGGAGAGCTCTCTGGAAGTATCTCCCACCGGTAAATGAGCCCTGTGCATCTCAGCAGCTCCACACCTAGATGTCTAATTAATAGAAGTACTTGTTTGTTCACCAAAGGTGTCTGTGAAATGTTTGTAGCAGCTTTCTTTGTAATGATCAGGAATTGGAAACCACCCAAGAATTGATGGATGAATGAATTGTATATTCATACAGTGGTCATACAGTAAAGCAAAAAGAATGAATGAATGATTGTTCATACAGAAACATATATGCCTACCAGGAATTATTTTGAATTAAAGAAGCAGGTCATAAAAAGAACAGTACTGGAGGATTTCTTAAGGGATGGACACAAATTAATGATAGAGATGAAAATGGCTCCTTTAAGAATGCTTGTCCCTCTGTAGTGAGATGAGCTGCTAATGTACAATAGTGAGCTGGAGTGAAGTAGTTGTGTCTAAAACTGCTTGCTCCTCATCTCAGCTTGTTCGGTGAAGAGATCCAGGTTTGTATCTCCAGCTCCACTCACATCTCTTTGTGGTCCTAGAAAAGTGGTGTCGTTTTATGAGGGGCATCCAGCAAAGTGACTGTCAGTGTGCTTGGGGACTGTGTCCCCATGCCCTCCCCTCCGTGAGGAGTGGGTGGATGACTCCACACCACTGTTATAGTGCACAAGGAATTGGAGGCTTCTCTATAGTGAAGTCACTTGATGTCGGTCATGGCCCCCTTGCCTGCGTCCTTCAGCCTCTGTTCACTGCCACCTTTTTGACGTCATCTACTCCTGTCCCAGAGCTTGCTGTGCTTCAACTCATCCAGGCTTTCCCTGGAGACCCAGAATGTCTCTTCCTTCTTTGTAATCTGCAGAAGCTCCCTTGCCCTCTGTGGCACATTGAAGATAGCTACAGATTCTTTGCTGCTCCTCTTTTGGAGAGGAAAAGTCTAATTGCTCTACCGTTGAGTCTGGCCTGGGCTTAGTATCTTCCTCATAAACAGTGGTGTCTGGTGTCAGTGACACTGTCAGATCAGCTCTGGCCTGAGTCTCTGGGGCTGCTGATCCTGCGGAAGCTGGTAATTCAGAAGTGTGGCTGCTGTGAGATTGTCATGGGTGAGGAAGCCAGGCTAAGTAGTGAGTGAAGAGAGAGGGGCGAAGAAGAGAAAGGAAGGGAGAGGGAAACAGTAGGGAGGATGGAGAGGAGGAGGAGCCAGAGAAGGGGGAGGAGTAGGAGGAGGAAGAAGGAGGCTCAACCAGCCCCCCGCTGTTCCTGCCAGTCTAGCCCAGACACCAGACGTGGGCTGACATAGTAACCTTGAGACTGTAGCAATGTGAAGAACCTAGGCAAAGACCACCCAGTTGAGTGCAGTCAGTAGAGGGAGCTAGGAGAAAGAACACTTAATTATTTAAGCCCTGTTTTTCAAATGGTTTGTTACACAGCAGCTGGAACACTCTTTATATTCTATTCTCTGTGGGTTTAGACATTTGAAATTAAATCCAGGAGGTCTTGCCAGGTGCTGATTCCACTCATCGCCTCCGAGCTGAGGACTCTAGAGCTAAGGCCTCTCAAGGCTCCAGAGGGAGATTTAAAGGCCTCTAGCTTATGTCAACAACAATTTCACCCATAACCACTCCAACTTCCATAAGCACTGTACCTTCTATGAGTATGGGATTCCTCTGTTGTCTCTGTTTCAGAGTTGGACATTTAAAAAGTTTTCTTTGACTTTATGAAATTGATAAGTAAAAGTGCCATTTTACTATGGCTGGATAAATACTTTGAATCATTTACTACATACAAATTATTATGACAAACATAAGGAAGAATTCAATAAAAATAAGCTTTTGGGGGGCTGGGAAGATACCTCCATGGTCTAAGCATCTGCCCAACGAGTAATCCCGGAGCCGGGGAGATGGCTCAGTGGAATAAGCGTTTCCCTGGCAAGCACAAAGGCCTGAGTTCAATCCCCAGTTCCACCAAAAAACAAACAAACAAACACACAAGTTCAAGCTGCATAGTAAGACCCTTCAACAACCAACGAGTAATCCCATGGTCTAAGCATCTGCCCAATGAGTAATTACCTGGGTTTGGTCCCTGGTATAGCATTCTGTACTGGCCCTTGGAAATCCAGGTACACCATTCTGGCCAGTGAAACTGAGTGTGGTGGCACACACCTGTAATCCCAATGCTGGGGAGGCTGAGACAAGAGGATCACTATGAGTTTAAGCTGCGTAGTGAGACCCTGTACCAAATAAATAAATAAATAAATAAATAAATAAATAAAAGATAAAAAACACACTTTCTTGAGAAAAAAAACCCAAGAGAGAGAATACAATGAGAATTGTGCAGTTGTTCAAGTCAGCACGAGAGCTGACTGAGGCGGTATCTCATCAGCTTCCAGTGGGGTCAGAGGAGAGCATGTCACCCAGGATATGGGTGATTGAATGCAGGAGCTGGTCCCATGGAGAACTGTCTATTCCCAGGTGAACTCATTGATGACAGAATTTTTTAAACATTTAATTTAATTAATTATTTTTGTGAATTTGGTACAGGGTCTACAGAGTCTCACTACGTAGATTGGACTCTAGTGATTCTCCTGTGTTCACCCTCCCAAGCTCTGGGATTACAGGCACATGCCACTGCGCCCAGTCTCAATCTGTCTCAGCGTGCCCCAGGGCAGGGCTGGCACAGCATGCTGGGAGATTGAACCCTGGCCGCTGCACTCTGCTGAGGCAGGTGTTTTAGTCAGCTGAACTATATGGCTGGCCCTAATAACAGAATTTTGATGGGAGGAAAGAAAGGCTTCCTTCATACAGGGAAATGGCCTATTTTGTGGACCATTTAGAGTGACGAAAAAAATCATAAGACAACGTGGGAAATAGAGTACAAACAAAACTAGTCATCAGCCATCAACAGCAGCAGCACAATGAAACTCAGCAGCCTGAGCAGCAGATACAGGCATTTCTGGATTTGCCTGACCTCTCCAGCAGGCTGTGTTTTTATGAACACTGGCTAACACTACCAAGCAAAGACCCCAACCTCCTGCCCCTTGCCCAGTGCCTGAGAAACCAGCTTTCTGAAGAGCAACGCAGATTGTGGAGCAGCAGCTCTTGTGGGCTGAAAGCTGGGCTTTGCTCTGGGAGGCTTAGCACAGGCCCCTTTCCTTGGCTTGCAGGAGAAAAAGCTGTCTCCTGTCCTGTCTGAGTTTTTCAAGATCAACCAGTGCTTGTTACCTGTGGGTGTTCTCTGTTCTTCCATGTGGTCTGGTGGAGTCTTTGGTGCTCTTTCTCCTGTCTGCTCCACGCCTGTGTCTGCAAAGTCTGCAGCAGAGCGCTGCACCCAGAATGATGCCTCTGGACTGGTCCTCCGAGCCATGGGCATGTCCTTGGCTCTGGTGGTTTCTCTCCCCTCTCCTTTTCATCTTCCAGCTTTTAACTGTGCGTGTGGAGGAAAACTGGGAGGTTCTTCACAGTGATGGGAGCTCTGTGGTGTGGAAGGGAGGCAGGGAGACTTGTTCTGAGTTGGGAGGCGGAGGAAAAAGAGGACTATTTTCTGTGCTCTAGGGAGTTCTTCTGCAGCGCTGTTGGTGTGCTTCTGATTCACAGCCCTAGCTATCTTGTGTTAGTGCCGCAGCCACTTTCTTAGAATGCCTGTGTGGGGTGCGTGGGGTGGGGTGGGATGTGATAGGATTTCTGGAAAAGATGAAAAATTGCCTGTGTGAAGTGAAACCTAGGTTGCTATTTGATTTTGTCTGCGATGGAGGAATTCTGGCAGAATTTGCAACAGAACAGAAGGAAGAACCCAACAGGAAGCCCTGCCCAACCTAGCTGACTTTTCAAGTTGCAAACCTCTGGCAGTCTGGACCCAGTGTCATTGCAGGGAACAGAAGAGGAATGATACACATGTTCAAGACCATCTCTCTATACCCAGCCTGGCTGCTCTGTCCAAGCCCTTTTATGAAACTTAGAAGGGACCCAGTAAGCTGGGTTCAGGTGCACGAGAACAATGCCAGGGCAGCACTCTGCTAATGATACAGGATGGAAATGCGGAACTGCCTGGACCTGAGTCTGGATGCACTTTCCCCAGCATCCTGTCTGGCCAGCTACTGCCACTGCCTCTGCCACACGCCTGGATTCCTGGGGACATGAGAAGGTTGATAGGTTGCCCAGGCCATGGTTGGGAAAGGCAGGGGACTCCAAGCCAGTATCAGGACTTTTGGAGCAGAGATATTCTCATTTTACTCAGCCTCTTGATTCTCTTCTTTCCTGAATAAAAAAAAGATAACACTTGGGAAGGATACAACTGGAATTCTGGTTTGTGAGGCTTAAAGGTACTTCCTGGCCCATGAGAATACAGTCTGCATGTTACCTTCAGAAAGTAAACAATAAAACGTAGTTAAAAACAAATGCATTATACTGATAATCAACTTAGTGCTTGTTGTTAGTAGGAAAGCTAGAAAATACAAACAGAAACAAAAAGAAGTAGAAGTAATGGATTATTTCCCACAGTTATTACTGTGAACATTTAGTTTTTTAGCCTCTGAGTGTTTATTCTTTGTTTCTATATGTCTGTGTCAGTGTGTATGTTATTATACATGTGCAAAAATATGAGCATTACAAAAATGATACATTGTGTCTGTTTTTGTCATTCTACATGCATCTTAAATATCTACACATGCCTTCACAGTGCGTTCCCGAAGGGTGTCCTCACTTACATACTTGTTCTTAGCGTACATTTTTGAGCAGTCTTTTGTGTTTCTGGAGTACAGCTGTGCTTCTCAATGGACAAGAATATGCTTTGGGGAGAGAGAGCTGGTAGATTGGTGGTGGAAGTTTCCTTCCTGCAAGAAACTGCTGTCTTCTGCAAAGAGTAAAAAAGAGCAGACTAGGCCTAAAGAAGAAAATGGGCTTACAATAGCTGATAATGGTGATTACAAGCCCCTTCAACTGTTGTTTATGTTTTTGGTTTCATTAAAAACAAGACCCCCTTGGCTTGGGTTACTGTGCAGTCAAAAGAGGCATAAATATAACCAAGATGGTTTCCTCCTTCATGACTCATCTCTTGAAGCAGTGGCAAGGTGTGATAATTAGGGAGCCCAACCTACGTCTTCCAATCCTTAAATATTTGTAGCAAGTTGTCATGCTGTGCATGTGTGCCTCTGTGTATGTCTGTCTGTGTGTGTGTGTCTATGTGTGTGTGTGTGTGTGTGTGTGTGTGTGTGTGTGTGTAGGAATTCTACAGCACACAGAATGGCTGTTTCAGAATTCTTGTGTGGGCCAGTTCTGCTTGTCACCTGACCACAGACATGGGAACCTTGTATAATGACTATTAAACCAGGGTTTCAACAATAGAATGGACCATGCTGGCTTTTTTGTTTATTTATTTTTGCCAGAATAAGGAGAACAGTCAAGAGAGAAAAGAAAGTAGCTTAGAAGATTCAGGAATGGAGGTGGGTGGGAATCATACATTGCTAGAAGGTCATCCACCCAAATAAGACTACTACTAGGGCTGTCAGAAGAGAGAATGCCAGGCTTTCTGTGTAGCACTTAGCAACAGAGTGTTAACTCCATTGATAGCACTCAGTAATTTGAAGCTGTTATTTCTATTTAAGGTGAGTCTTCTGTCAGATTTTAACTAAATTACACTAGATTGCAATGTCTGCTGGTGTGGCCAGTCTACCCCTATGTGTGTGGACACCGTGGAAGGTGTCTCAGGGATGTCTAGTGGTATCTTCTCTTCCTGATGGTTCATCGTGTTCCTCACCTCTCAGTCTTCTCAGAATGCTTCCTAGGCGAGTTCTACTAAGTAGGGGTAGTGACATGATTTGGGCCATTGGAAAGACCTTTTTCATTTCTGTTACCCAGTGGTTTTAAGTATCTGTGACTATTTCAGCTACTCATCTTCTCAGTTTCTCCTTTCTTTGGAGAGGAGAGATGATTTCCTGTTGTAAGAGTAGCTACCCTAAACCTACTCCATGTGGAGAGAGGGTGTGCAGTGGGTGCATGTGTGTGGCCTGGGGAGGAGTTTAGGGATGGACAGTTGGGAGCCTTTGCAGTACTTCAGGGCCACAAAGGAATTTGGATAGATTAAAGATCTAGGAGGTGTTACTGTGGCTCTTTATAACATCCCTGGAAAACTAACAGTGGAGAATTGAATTTCTTTTCAAGTATTTTTGCCCTTGACCTGCTGCTTTCTAAATGTGCTCAGAAAGCCTGAGCCCTGTAGAGACCAAGCCATGTGCACTCTTGTGACTGTATTAGGGCTGCATGTTTACAGTCTCCTCTTCACTTCTGCTCTCTGTCGCTGGTTAGTTTTCTTTTCTTATTGACTTATCTTGAGGGGACTCCCTCCCTCCACACCTGAGCAGAGCTTAGCTGGCTTGTAGAAGCAGCAGGAGCCTTGGAAAACTTCTCTAGGAGCCTTGGCAAACTCTTGCTCTGGGTTCTCTGTTTCACTGCCAGCTAAAATCTTCCCTGAAGGTTATTCTTAGAGGCTGGAGGATCCCTGTCCAAAGGTTTTGACAGACAGAAAAGACTATGAAAAAGTGCTGTGCCTCACTGTACCCAAGAGGTGTTTTTCTTTAATCTTAATGATTGAGCTTACTGAAACCACCCTAAATCCAAATTCAGGAGGAATTCTTTCTTTTTTTATCAAACTTCAGGATGTGTTAAGAATTCCATAAGCAGAAAACATCTCTTTGTTCCCTTGGTGTGAGTGGCAGCTCTTGTTATATTTTTCTGGGAGTCCTGTACTCATGATTCCTTTAATAATCTATATCTAATCTATATCTATATCTATGTCTATATTATCTATCTCCATCATGTGATTCTACTACATCATGGGCTCTAAGCTCATTGTATTCCTTAAAATGTAAATAATAGTTTAGCATTATGGAAATTCTTGATGTAAATTATTGAGGTTTATAGAATGAATGAATGTGCTATTATTTTATATGAATACTGTATTTCAAAACATTATGCCTCAAAGCATGATGTTATATTAAATAACTTAGTTCAATTTAATTAAACTGGTGTGGAGCTGAGATAGTTCTCAAGCATTTTTTTTCTTATCCTTCTAGGCCCTGGGTGAAATTTTACTCTTTTATCCTCTCAGACAATAGAAGACGGCAGAAAAGTAGAAATAAAATGGGCTGTATCATTGATTTTCCAAGAAAGGACAGCTGATGCTGAACTCCAGAAGACCTTTGTGGACCAGTTTCCAGACCCTCCAACTTTTCAATAACAGCTTGCATCCAGATTCAAGATATAGCCTCTCAAATTAAAAATACCTTGAGTAGACCACATTGGTAGATGAGCTCAACCCCTGGGCTGATCATTTGTGACCTCAGAGACTGTTTTTCACACTAGTAAAACTAGTGCTGCTGTTCTGTGAGCTCTTCTGTTTGGCCGGAGGTGTGGGTTCATCACCTCTTGGAAGGAAAAAATTTGGTTGTAAGAAGCAGAAAAGCCAATTCATACTGAATGAAGTAATAAGAAATTTCATGGATATTTCCAGAAATTCATGCTAACAGATTGATAGGTTGGAGATATGGCTTCCATTTCTGTGTGGTTATGTAGACTCCATTGTAGGGACTTGTTGGTCTCTTCATGATCCCTGGGAGAAAATAGCAACGGGACTTAGAAAATGAAGCATGAGAGAAAAGGTGAGGTCAAGAGGAATGAACAACAGTAGGGACATTTGTTTATACTCTTGAAAAGTTAGTATCATGAGACACAAGGTTGCTTAGCAACTAATGACTGAAATTGTTCAGTCAGAATGCTTATATCAAGCCTGAGGTAGCTTGACTATTTTAGGCACAGTGGCCTTGTCTTGCCTCCACACATATGACCAATTTCCCTTCAGCTGCTCCCAATACTCCATCCTTGATCTGGTCTCAAGAAGGCTGCAGCAGTTCTAGGCTTATCCCTCTGTCTATTATCTAGAGGCCAGAGAAAGTCTGTTCTGGATGCTCTTTTAGAAAAGTAAATAGGATTCATATACACCAAGAAGTGACTCAGAAACTGGATCATGGGTCCTTTCTTGCACCAAGACAACAAGAGTGAGGTTACCCTTAGACTAATCCAGTTGTGCCTAGAGATGGAAGGGCCCGAGTTCCGTGAGGCTTTTTTCTGAATATATACATGAATGTCCATACGTGACGAAAATCGGGGTTCCACTAGAAAAAGATAAAGGGATGTGTCAATATTGAGCAGTCAGCAAGGTACCTTTATTATAATGTGCTTTGTAGCTTATACAATTGCCTCTTCTGGGTCTGGTCCTGTGTGGTCACTCAGTGCTTCCTTTTGGCGGGGTCCACATATTAGTACCTGGAGAATTTGAAGTAGTTCCTTCACCCTGTACTGTTTCCTTCTTCTCTATCTGCACAGAGAACAGGGTATGTGGACACATTATGTTCTAGACAGCTTTCCTGGATGTGGCTTTGACATGATATAAACACATTTATGAGTCCGATTTCTCAGTCTGTAACATGGGAAGAATACTAACTATCTCTGTGCATTGCCAGGAAATTAAATGCACAATTATGTAGCACACAATTATGTAGCACAATTCTTGGTGTATAGTAACAGTTAAAGTAGACAGTAGATATTGGTTTATTCCTAAATGTAGCTGTTCAAACTCTGAACTTTGTTTTATAGCAAAATCTTAGGTTGCTGTTTTCTTTTCTACTTAATTAGTCTTTAAAAGATAGTGAAATATGTTGGCTTAGAGATTTAGGGGTTGGGGACTGAAATCTCACATATTTTTCATTGAAGACAAGTCATTGCTGATGTAGGCAATTGATTTCTTTGTACTTTTTTTTTTTAATAGCATGAATTGATTGTTGCTTTAACTCTGCCACTGAACCAAGGAGTTGAAGTAAATGCCTCATCAGCATTTAGCTGCAAGTGGAGTCAAGGAGAGAATTGAATTCTTTGTTTCTTTACTCCCTTTTTCTCCCACCGAGGCCAATTCTTAGAAATGAATACCATTCTGCTCAACTAGTGTCTAAGGTGATCCTTGAAGGATTAGAGTTATGTTTAATTTTATAAATAGTGACATCTTACCTTGGCATAGTGAGTTACCACTTATAAAATCCTCTCTCATTTTACAAAGCAAAGGATTTTAAGATCTGTGATTTTAAATTGCTGTTCCCCTCATTGTTTATCTCTAATCACTGCTGTCTACAATGCCTGGTGTCTAACATATACATGAATAAAAGTAGCCCTTAGGGGTTGGACCCAGAGGTTAGCATCATAATTACTTATCCATTTACAGAAGAAACTAAGTCTCAGGGAGATGTCACAACTTGTATAGGCCACCCAGATGGGAAGTGGTGAAGACAGGGCTTCTACCCAGTGGCTTTCTGCACTGTGGTCTATTCTTCAGGGTGGGAAGGAGATGTGAAAGTTTATAATGAGTAGGCTAGTTTATGATTATGAAAAGTAGGTTCCTGAGGGTAAAAAGAATAAAACCCATCCTGAGAGAGGATGGTAAACTCTACAGTGGGCTTCCTGCTCATTCCAGTCCACTTGCAGGTACCAGTGAGGAGGGTCCTGGTATCAGGAGAGTAGTAACCTATGCCGAGCCACGCTACATGGTGGCGTTTTCGTCTGTTGGGTAGCTACTATGTATCAAACAAGATACTTTAGAAACACTGTCTTAAATACTCATATTACCCAACAAATAAAGTATAATTTAATTTACACTCCAAGAGATGGTTGGTTCAGAACAACTAAAAGACCTCTTTTATCTCTGTAGATGATTCCCTTAGGAATTTTAAGAATTACTCCATTTAAGGTCGGAGGGCTAGCTCAGTGGTCTAAGCACTGGCCTGGCAAGCACAAGTACCCAGGTTTAATCCCTGGTACTGCAGGCTAATGCTGACCCCTCCCTGGGTGTGCTAATATGCCACTGAAACCGGGTGCGGTGGTGCACACCTATAATCCCAGTGCTGGGGAGGTTGAGACAGGAGCATCACTACAAGTCTGAACTGCGTAATGAGACCCTGTACCAAAAGAATAAAGAAATAATTTTAAAAATTAAGAATTATTCTAATTTTAGAATAGTTTAGAAAAACTGGTTAGTTAACTGACAGCACTCTCAGGTAGATCAAGTTTTCCTCTTACACCCTGACCATAAGGATACCTTTGCCTGAATAGATGTTCACTCGCCTCCTGAGCCCCGCTCTCAATTGAGCTGAAGGACTGGTTGGTGTGAGGACAAAGCTGACACCACCCTTCCCTGCTCAGACATGTGGTTATCACAAAGGCTTCTGATGTGGCGCCTACTTTACCATGCCAGTGAGCCTTCAGCCCCCTGGGGGAACTTGCTCCTTGAAGTACCCAAAATGATGGTACTGTATGCTGCCATAGCCAGGGATGAGTACTCTGCACCTTGAGGCAAGGTCTCTGAAAGAATGTGGAGTCATCACAGGAGTTCAGGGCACACACTAAAAGTCCCTTAAAGCATAGGCAGAGACGGTGGAGGCAGCACCAACCTAGTCCAAACTTGGGGGCTTCTGGAGTAAAGAAATCCTGGAAGGAAATCCAGCAGCATTGAAAATTAGATCAGAGAGTCCCAAATGCATCACAGAGAGAGATGATCTATCTGTGGCGAGAGATCAGTTCTGGTTTTTCCCAATCTGTTCTTCACCAATATTTGTAGAAAACACAGTAGAAATAAATTACTCTTAATTTCTGCACTTATCTCATGGAGGACCAGCATAGGAAGATTTGGCATAGTCCAGGGACCACACCTTGACCAATGCTGGTAAATTCTGAACACATTAAGAATATTACAATTGTATTCACAGTAGTTTAGGACAGTATTTATAAAACATAAATTCCCTGTGTAGTATATATGGCAAGGAGAAGTAATAGGCACACAAGTTTAAATGTTCAGCTGACCAAATGCTTTCAACTCCATGCATTTCTGAGGTGGAGCAGCATCTTTACAGAGCACACAGACTCTGTCCAACACTATCCTTCTTTGGTGTCTCTAAAGTTGCTGTTGTTTGATTTTGGCAGTTTAAGGCTCATACTTTGCTAAAGACCTAGATTCCACCTCATGGCCTAGAACCATGGTGCCAGCCCATTGAGGCTGTTGTGACAGAACCCCCACAGTGGGTAAGGTCTAAAGAAAAGAGGTTTGTTGGGCTCCTGAGTGTGGGGTGGAAAGCCTTGAAGCAGTATGGCACTATGCCTGGCTGTGTTGCAACGTGGTGGAGAAGTAGAAAGAGAACTGGCTGTAGATTTTGTGTGAGTAAGGAACTGAGACACTGGGAGGGCTGAGCTTGCATTCCTGTAGCAGTCTGCTTGTGAGGGAATCACCTGGTCCTGAGGACCTGCATCAGTCCCTTCTGAGTGTGACCCCCTGGCTGCTAGCGTGACTTCAAAGTGGTCACCATCTCAGTTCTACTCCACTGAAGCCACTCCAGGGACTAAACTTACCCAGCCCAGAGCCTGTGGGAACTGGCCTGAGCTGCTTGGTGGAAGGTGGTGGCACCAGTTGCCACCTACTCAACCTAGTAGCACATGGTGTATGATGGTATTTTCTTCTAGCAAGGGTCTTGGAGTAATCTAAGAAACTATTGTTGCAAGGCATATATTGGTCACTGTGTGAAATCGTTACTTTCTGTTGTTGTTCATTGGGGTACCTCTTCCATGGACAGAACTGACAGCAGTAGATGTCATGCCCAATCACATTTTCTCAGTCCCCTTTGGTACAGCACATGGCTTTGATCTGTAGTTCATCCTGTGCATCTGTGTACAGTAGCGAGTGGCTCCTCACATAAAGCCAAATGCAGAATGCTTTGTAGTTCAGTCATACACCAATTAACTGTTATGTTTGGTGAGCTGATAATGCTTGGCTTCTTTAAAATGAATGGACTACAGAAGATATGTATAAAAGGGGCTAAATCTGTTGATTACATTCTGGGTATTGGATTCAGTTGTCATCAGACTGAGCTTGTTATCATTTGAGACTCCTGGCTT
>NW_004524687.1:9613158-9614885 GCF_000260255.1 Octodon degus
TCTTAAAGCAAAACAAAACAAAACCAAACAAAACAAAGCGAAACAGTCACTTGTAAGCATGCAAGTGACTTAAGGAAAATGGCATCTTTGTGTCGCAGCATGTGCTTGCAAGCCATAGTGCTTCACTAGCATAATACATCCCAGGTCAAGAAGTGGGTTTTTCATCAATTTTCTAAGCTGGTGTAGAAGTTTTAAATGCAAATCTTCACAGAGTATTGAGCAAACTAATCTTCTAATTTATGTTAGTGAGTCAGGAGAGCAGCTCATTTAAAGTCTCTGATTTCTTAATTTCTTCCCATTGCATCTATTAAACCATGCCATAGTTCTGTCAGCAACTTTGAATGAAGGAGAAATTGATCTTTTCAGACATCCTAATGGAAGCTTCTGTATTTTTTTGTAATAGTGTTTATCTTATTAAGATTTGGCTGATAATGTCTTCCACTAAGAATTTTGGAAGGAAAAACAATCTAATGAACTAAACTCACTCAGTTTCCTACTATAAAATGGGGTTCATCCTTGCAGGACCATGGTGAGGACTGTGGGAGTGCTCATGGGAAGTGGTTAGAACAGGGACCCAGGTCATGGTATATGTAATATGAATGTTTGCATGCAAAACATGGGTTTCCACAAGCTACTGAGCTGTGAAGCCAATGTTTGGAGTGGTAAATTGCATTAGAAGAACTACATGGCATGCGATCCAATGAGTTGGAACGTACCAGGATACATGGTGTCTGTGCAGGGTACTACTATTGGCTATCCTTTTGGTTCTATGTTTTGGGGTGTGTGTGTGAGTGTGTGAGTGTGTGTGTGTGTGTGTGTGTGTAATGGCACACATTGCAAAATGTGCTGCTCATTTAGGTAGTGAATAAGGGTTAAACTAAGCCTCTGCTGAGGATGCAGAGCAAGAAAATCCATGTTTCTGAGTGCAGACCCATTTGTGAGGAGACCCAGAGTGGACCTGAAGGCACAGGCGAGCTTGGGCTGAACAAAAATGTGCTTCCCTTGCAGCGGGAGACCAAAGGGCAGTTTCTTATCGACTACATATGCAACTACTACAGCCTGCTGGAGAAGGACTACTTTGGCATTCGCTATGTGGACCCAGAGAAGCAGCGGGTAAGAGTCAACCTCATCTCCGTCTTCTGTGTGGGGAAGGAATCAGGATATAGGGTACAGTGGGCTCCCCCTGAAGCCCTTTTGGTGCCCTTGTTCTAGAACACATGCCAGCCGGTGGGTAGGTGAATAGAGACACAGGACTAGGATGCTCCTCACTGGGCTTGGTGGAGCAGAAGAAGGACAAGTCACTTTTGGCCTTTCTAGAAAGCTGCTTTCAGCTGGAGCTAAAAGAGGAGGTTTCTAAGCCTTTTCTGGACTCCACAGTTCGCAGAGCACTTCCAACATTCACATCTTACCAGATATCCAGACAGGCATAAAATCTAATTATAGAGAGTCCACACTGCTCACTACAATGAGCCAGTGCTGGAGAGGAGCATGAGGGGTGAGTGCCTAATGGGTCTAGGGCTTTTTTTGGGGGATGAAGAAAATCTTTGGAACTTGGCACTGGTGGTGGCTGTACGATAGTGTGAATGTACGAAATACCACTGAAGTGCACATTTTAGATGGCTGAATTATGTAGATTTCACCTCCGTTTACAAAAGCTTTTGACAGATAAAGAGTTAAATCATTCTGGAAGCTTCTCCTTAGACACCAGGAACTTTGTTTTGTTTTGT
>NW_004524687.1:9626170-9628054 GCF_000260255.1 Octodon degus
CCCTTCCTGGCATGTTGCTGAGTGGGGATGGTTCAAAGTGGTAGGGCAGCCTGAGTGTGCGGGGATGGCATAGGCTGGATCACAGTGCTATGCCTCCCTCATGCCCAGAGAACCCTGGAATCTTGTTCCCAGCTCCCGGGGTTCCTGTTCCTGCACATCTGCTGTGTCTTCCCCTGTGGGCCAGGAGGATGTGTGCCCATTTGGCCTCTGCTTCTTCCAAGAATGGCATAGGTTAAGGGGTCTCCCGGGGTAGCCAGAGGGGATAGGACCTCTCAGCCTCTTTTAATTTCTTCTATTTTCCAGCATCTCTGGTTTTCTTTGTCTGGTCCTCTTCCTTCAGATCTTAGTTTAGTATTTACTGACCCAGTTAATGAGGAGAGACTCGAAGAATGCATTTTTGTATGGGAGGATGGTGTTTAAGTGAAAGCTTAGACTTTCTTCTGGAACATGAGGATCTTATCTTACTTAGCTCCTGGAGGCTCGAAGCCTCATAGGAAGTGTTATAGTGAGGGTCCAGAGGACTTGTTTCTTATAGAACCTGCATTACCCTTTAATAGGACAAACATTTACATGCATGAGTAGGGGCAACAGGATGTTGGTGAGGATGCTGACTGGCATGGTGTCAGGGTGAGGTTTTTATGGCATTTGCTACTGAGTAACAGTGGTTCCCAGATTGGCCCTGCCAAGAATCAACATGGGTGTCTACTAAATGTGCTTCCTGTGGACCCCATTCCTTGCCTCCTAAATCACAATCCTCGGGGGCAGGACTAGGACTGTGTGTTGTAATGTTTTACTATTCTGATTTTGATGCAGCCAGATGAGCTCTGGTTTCCTGACTGATGTTGGGACCTGGGGGAGAAAGGTGTTCATAGATATAAGATCTCATGGCCTGTGAGGATATGAGAGGCATGGAGAGAGACATAGGCTGAGAGGAGCTGTTACTCGTCCATGGCCCCAGAGTCAGTAAGGGGTGGAGTATTTGAATTTAAGATTATCACCCAGAGCCCCTGAGGGCTGAGCACACTCTGTAGATTTTAATTAGTTATCTTGCCCCTACTGAAAATTCAATTCTAAATTATATAAAGCCAACCTTTGGAAGTGATTCTGGATACCATTATCCTGTTATGTTCCAGGAACTGCACATGAGTTTCTAAATCATCCCAAAACTCTTGAACAAAAGGGGAAAACTGAAACCAGAGAGGCCTAGCAGCCTGGCCTAGGCTACAAGGCCAGTCATTGTTAGAAGCAGAAAGGTTTTTGGACACACATTCCTTCTGTTCCCTGATGAAAATTGGAAGAGAGACTATACCTTTTTCATAAAGGGCCAGATAGAAAAAGTTGCCAGCCTTGTGGCTCTTAAAGTCTTTGGTGCAGTTGCTGAACTCTGCCATTCCTGTGGAAGCAGTCGTAGCAATACTTGTGTTAGTGGATGTTGACCATGTTCCAATCAAACTTTGTTTTTTTCTTTACTGTGTAATAAAAAAATTAGCTATAGTTAGCTATAGTTTGCTGACTCCTAACCTAGCAAGTACTAGAAACAATTTAAATACAAAAGCCCCCTTTCATTCCTCTTACCTTTCTTTGCATTGAAGAGACATTGGATATTAAGAAAAATCTTTAGAATTGGAATCTGAGACATCAGTATAAGCTCGTAGTTTGAAAAATACATGGTAGCTAGATACGTAAACTAGGTAGAATAGATGTGTGTGCATACAAGGCTAGTGCAGACACATGTGTCTCCATGTTCAGTCTACTGAGATGATTAGAAGTTCTGATGGCCCAACAGCAGCCAGTGCATCCATATCTTAGCTTCTAGACTCATCCTCAAGAAGAGAAAGCAATAAATGGTCTTTGAAGAAAGACCAGGCTTGGGACAGGGAACTC
>NW_004524687.1:9629009-9640753 GCF_000260255.1 Octodon degus
GAAGAAGAAGAAGAAGAAGAAGAAGAAGAAGAAGAAGAAGAAGAAGAAGAAGAAGAAGAAGAAACATGCCTAACAGTGCACACCTGTAAATCCTAGCAGTCTAAGAAGCTTAGGCAGGAGGATCTTGAGTTTAAGCCCAGCCTGATGACTTAGGGATTTAGTGAGACCCTGTCTCAAAATAAAAATCCAAAAGGCTGGGCTTGCAGCTTAGTGCAGAGGTCCTAGGTTTAGTTCCAAGTACCAGAACAAAACAACATTGCATTTTAACCTACAGAATGAAATAAATATCCATGAGTGTACTGGAATAAAATAACAGTTAAAAATTAAAGAAAAAGAAAAATTGTCCTTACAGAAGAATTTTAACTAATAAATGCAGATGGAATGAAGGGAGTAGAAAACCAACTTTAATAGGTGCTCCGCTTCAGCTCTGCTTTGGGCTCACAGGTGTGTGTTGGCTGGATTTGGACTAGCATTACCTTGACCCCAGCCTTGCAGTGGAACCTAATAAAAAGCACCTGAAGCGACTGCCAAAAAAAGAAAGAAAGAAAGAAAGAAAGAAAGAAAGAAAGAAAGAAAGAAAGAAAGAAAGAAAGAAAACCAACTTAGAGCCACACAATATTAATTGCTAGAGGCAAGATTCACCTATGCACACTAACATCAGTAGGCAAAAGTTTGAGGAGAAACAGGACATTTGCAGTGTTCAAGTATCCACATTCCTCCCAAGACAGTTTTCAAAATACACAAGGGAAAATAGCAAGTTTACTACAGGGAAGCCTGCTGTTTGGTGTGACTTCAACAGAGACTGAGGTTAACGTCACCAAGAATAAGACATGCCAACACCACGCATCCTCAGTGTGACACTCCAAAGTCACTTTGATTTTGTGATACTCTGCCCAGTAATGCAAAACCTTAACCAAATCTTGGGAAAACATTGGACAAACCCCAAATGAGGGATAGTCTCCAAAAGTACTCACCAATACGCTTCAAGAATTTTAAGGTGCTGAAAGATGAGGAAAGATGGGACCATCACATAAGGGGCATATCACATAAAAGCAATGCCAGATTCTGGTTTAGATTCTAGAAACAAAGAGTGTAGTATTGGGAAAACAAAGCAAACTCCAGATTAATCTTGTAGGTTACTTAATACTGTTGTGCTAATTACTGTCTTTTTATTTTCTTCACTTTTTAAAGAGAGTACAAATAGTATTAAAACAAAAATTACAAGTGATATAGAATTTCATTTGACGAAGTAATATGTACTTAACAGTATTTGTTGTAATGCATAGGGTTGTCTTCCAAAAGTTATTCATATTACTAGATATATGCATGCAAAATTGGAAGAAGAAGAAAGAAAGAAATTTATAAGAAATTAAGAGAAAGAGTACAAATGTTGAAAAAAGGAGACAATACAAATTAAGCATTATCTGCTCTTCTCCGTAGACCAGCAGAAATCCACAATACATTTGCTTCCATACATAGATATATCTCTTTCTTCCACTCCAGCGCCTGTCCTCCTCATCTCAGTAAATCTTTCCTTTTGAATAAGTTCATTTTTCTCTGGATCTATTATACCCTTCAGATTTCATTTTCTCTTTCAAGTTTTCACACTGAGGAGACAATATGATGTTTGCACATGTGGATCTGATTTATTTCACTTAAAAGTATGGTCTCTAGTTGTATGTCTTTTTATTTTCATAATTGTACTGCAGTTATATAGGTGCTAACATTAGAGATCTGTGAATGAAGGTTTGTTTTACTGTTTCTGAAACTTCTTTTTGCATCTCAAATTATTTTTTAAGCTTGAAAAGGAGAAATCTTTAGGTTGACGTGCTTTGTTGTTCTCTACACTGTGACTTGCTTTAGTTTAATTTTTAATGTCCATCCCTGAGTTATAAATTAGAGGAGAAAAATGAAGGCGACTTCCAAAACAAAGCTGTTGCATGTTCTGTATGAGCCACTGAATAGCTTAGCAGAGGGGCTGAAAACTTCTATTCTTTTCTCTGCACCATACAAATGATACTGCTTTTGATGTAATGTGTGTGTAGCTTCTGCACAGGTCACAGGCAGTTTCTGTCCATTGCTGCGTACTTTGGATTCAGAAAGATACAATTTAGAAATCCTGTCTTTGCGATAATAAGCTGTATGCTCTTGATCAAGTTATTTGGCTTTTCTGAGTCTTTCTCCTGATGGGTACAACAGATTAAAACACTTCCCTTTAGCACTGATAGGAAAATAAGAGATATGGTATATATGGTAGGTGCTAACACATGGCATATGTTGACTACTTGGTATGGATTGTTTTCATCATTCATTGTTGCAATTGTCATTACTATAATTATTATGTATTGATTCAGGGTAGAGGAGGAAAAACAGCCATGATTAGCACCCTAAAAAGCTACAAGGGTTTATAACACTTTCTTTTAGAGATGGTGGGGATGAGGAACTATTACAATCTTTGGAATGAGAATGCAGAAAGTGTCCCTTCTGTGATTTGAAAAATAGGCTCAAAGCATAAAGATACATTGGCTATGAGACTCTTCAGCAGAGACAAAATGAATCATGTTGATTTTGGCCAGCTTCTGTACTTTTTCTTAATGGCAAGTAAAACTGATGAGTAATTTGGATAGAAAATCATGCAAGAGGGAAAAACAAGGGAACTACAGAAGCTAAAATGGAACTTACCTTTGCTATGGTTTGCCTGCACTTTCCCCCAACTTGATTGACAGTAAACCATTGTGGAATATTAAATATTTAGCATTATTACATTGGAACACCATATGTTTGACAAGATGGCTCATACCCACATGTCTGAAAGTGGCAAGGACTGAATCTGTAAGCGGTGACTATTTTTTATTTTTTCAACGGTGAGGGTCCAAACTGCCATTATTACTCTATTCGCTGTATGGGGAAGGTCATACTGAAAACTTATCAGTGAAAATCCCCTTGACTTTCACCACATTTACCTTTTGAGAACTCATGTAATCTGAGTTGGGCAAGGTTGGGAAAAGGTCAACAGTGTTTTCTCCATCTTATTGATGGAGAAAGCTGGGACAGTAAGTCTAGAAGTTTACATACATAATTTCAGCAGAAGGTTCATACTTGGGTTGAGTTCAGGTTTTGTTCTTAAATCTAGTGTATGCTCCCCACCAACTTTGCTCAGTTCTTTGGGTAATTTCCTATTAGAATGATGACATTTTGAAGTAATAAGCTGAGTTTCAGAACTCTAGTTTCTGTGCCTCTGCCTTGAAATGTCTGCTGTAGTGGATTTCCTCTCCCATTCTTTTGCCTCTTTCTTTCCCCCAAACCTGGTTAAGGAAGCCTTATCAGTGACTTAGAGCTGAGGAAGTACTTCACTCTTCAGCCCAATGGGAGGAGTCAACAGCAGACTCAGTATAGAAGGTTGGTTCATGGTCTGGAGGGATATTGTATCCAGTGCTTCTAACTTATTTCCAAGAATGTACTGGATCCATTTGCATCAGGGTCACTGACTTAGCTGATGTAAGCCTGACTGACTCACATTCAGAGACCGAGGATTCCTTTGAGAAGTCCTCAGCTCTAGGGGCAGGCTCCTCAAAT
Organism: Octodon degus; assembly: GCF_000260255.1. Lineage (NCBI taxonomy): Eukaryota > Metazoa > Chordata > Mammalia > Rodentia > Octodontidae > Octodon > Octodon degus. The sequence continues at coordinate 9,632,586 of NW_004524687.1, forward strand.
GCCATCTGATAGCTCATCACATGTCACGTGTCCACCAGACAGCAGAGGGTTTAATGTTTTCTGAGGGGAGGATGACTACAAAGTCATGCATGCAAGTGCAGGGTGAATCTTGGTGCCTCCTGATAGAACTACAGCCCAGAGGTGTTCGTGTAGGTAGCCGGAAGGAACTAGTGAGCCTATTAATCAGTTTTATTAATGATAGGAAAAGACTTTGTTCATGTTAGAGCAATTTACTTTTTCTAGAGGCACCTTGGGAGGACATGGAATGAAATGAAAATCAGCCTGGTGATTTGAAATTTCACTCTGGGGACAGTGCCAGGAAGCCAGACAGCATTATGTCCCACCAGCTGCTCTTGCCATTGAAAGATGCTTCCTGCTTCCCAGGATAATTGCTTCACAGATGCTTGTAACCAGGGACAGTAGTGGTACCTAGGATTTAGGGCAGCAGACTCTAAAGAGTAGGGTGTACTGCTGCTGCAAGTCATTGGTCATGAATTATTCTGCTTATTGAGATTTTGTTTTGTTTTTAGGAACTAAAAAGCTTAAAAGTGAAGACTTACATGCCTTTGTGGCATTGGGGTCATGTGCAGGTATCTTGTCTTTGTAGGAAGGACCCTAGACACTCATGTTGCGAGGAAGACAGCACTATCCAAACATTCTAAGATGGCATGAGATATCTAGTAGTCAGCTGTGGCCAAAGGTACTAACATCCCCAGATTTTAAGAAATTGTCAGAATTTGTTCAACTGAAAGAGCTTGGTGTTTATCTCAGTCACATTCTTATTACCACAACACAGTAACAACACTCACAACTTAAAGCAGGAGCTGTTCATTTGCTGATAGCTTCTAGTGGGTTCAGTTCATGGTCTGCTGGAAGAAATGCATGGTGGAAAGGCCTGGAAGAAGAACATGCTCAAGCTGCTGCAGCCAGGAAGCTGAGAGAGAAAGGAGGAGCTTCTAGGCCATCGTCTTGGTGACCAGCCAGGCCCTACCTCCTATCAGCACATTCAGGTACTAAACTCATCGTGGATGAATTCACTGATGAGTACAGTGACCCACCAACAATCACCCTCCATGAGACACTTCAGATCAAAACTATAACAATGTTTTAACTAAATGGATTTCTTTTAATTGGTTTAGTCTACATCTGTTGTTGTCTTGGGAAGGGAGTGGGAGAGCTGAAGAAAAATTACGATCCAAAGTCACTCAGCACACTGGGATGTCATAATTTTAATGATAGAAGAGTCAGTGGTACAAACTAATGAATTTGGATCAAAAATAGCCATAAGAATGAGTGGGGCTAGAAAAGGCCATTTTCTTTTTATTTAAGTCAGACTGAAACAGGAACATCCATGACAGGATTTTTTCTTCTTTTGGTAATGGGAACCAGGGGTCAGGAATCAGGGGAATTGGGTTTCAGGGCTGTTGTTAGGCAGAGAAGTGTTTGTGGAAGGCTTTTAGCAGCCAAGAAAGATCAGAGGTGGCTAGAAAACAGTAGGTTGGGAAATTTTGAAATAGCTTTAAAGACAGCTTTTAAGTCAATCCAGGATGAAGACTAGAATGTACTGTGCTGCATAAGTTGGAGAAATAAAGTACAGGTTAGAAAATGACCACCTGAAGGGGAGTTTTGTTTCTTCTTGGTTCAGGCTCCAGCAGACTTCTTTCAGAGTGCATTTGTAGCAGAGTGTTAGGTGCAAGGAGGGTGATGGGTGATGGTGCCGAGCTAGGGTTATAGTTTCTATCGCTGGATAAGATGTCTCTGTAATTTATTGACATAGTACAGCATAGTTTTATTATTTTCACAGAGTTTCCTGGGCCAGGAATTTGAACAGGCTCAGTGGGGTGGTTTGGTTCTTCTTGATGTGGACTAGGGCTACTCATTGGTCACTCAGTGACTGGCTCAAGACATCTTCACTCCCATGCCTGGTGCCTTGATGGGGGTCGTTAGAAAATGAACCTGGGGGAGACTCTTCTGCATGTAATCCCAGGGCCTCTGCAGATGTCACTCCTGCAGGGTGTCTGAACTCTTTACATGGCTGTTTGGAGCTCTAAATAATAATGCAGCTGGTCACTAGGTAAGTTATGTAAGAAAGAGAGCAGGTTTTGAGGGAGCAGTGATGAGTTATGAACATGATGAGTGTGGGAACTTGGGACATGTTAAAGTTGAGTTATCCAGCTTTTTAAATTCAACTATAGATAATTGAAAATGTGGACATGAAGCTTCCTAGATGAGATCTTGGGAGTCAGTGAAGTCTTTCTCCTTCATGGCCTTGGGGATGTACTGTAGAGCAGAGAGAGAAGAGGGGAGGGAGCATGAATGAGAGACAGATGATGAGATGAGAGGAGACCTGGAAAGCTAGGAAATCTAGGTCCTTTAAATAGTGACCCAGAAGGAGAGGCCACCAAGGAAAATGGACAGGGAGAGCAGAACAGAAAAGGTAGAATGGAGAGAGAAAGAGGCATTCTAGACAGGATGGTAACAGACTTAGTGAAAGGCAGTGGGCTGTGGTTCCGAGCATGGAGTTTAAGCTGGGGACTAGAGGGCTACCGTTAAGTATTTCAGCCCCAACACTAGAGCCAGGGCAAGTCCTGTCCTTGCCACTTGGTGGTTCTGTGACTTTGAGCATATTCCTCACCTTTCTGTGCTTCAGTTTCTCTCTCTTTTAAAGTCAGAATACAAATAGTACCTGTGCCATAGCATTGCTAGTTAAACTAATTCATTCATTTTACCAACTTATATAGCTGATCTTATATTCCATGCTTTAAAGAGTTTGAGTAGAGCCATGAGTCAAGCAAGTAGGTGATATTTGACCTAAGGACAGTTTAGTGAGGTTAGTAAATTTATATGGCATGAGAGCACAGTGGTGAATTCCATAGTAACAGGCTTGAAGGAATCCCATAATTTCCCTTATGATTGCTATTTAGTATCCCAGTGTCCTTTAAAATGATCAGGGATAATTGTTTTTACTGAGTATTATATTTTCAGCCTCTGACTGCTTTTTTTTTTCTCACTGCTTTTTTCTTCGAATGTACACTAAGAATTTCTTGAATGTAGAGCAGGGGCCAAGGGTCAGAATGTTCTCCATCTGTTTCTGTGAATAAAATTTTACTGGAACATAGTTACTCCTGTTCATTTGTGCATTGTCTCTGTGGATGTTTTCAGGCTCCAAAAGCAGAGTTGAGTAGTTGTGACAGAGACTCTACTGTCTTAGGTCGTTTCCTGATATTGGCATACAACATCTGTCACCTAGAAGTTAAAGGAGAAGTGTATTTTGGCTCACAGTTTCAGGCCATAGTCAGCTGGCTTTAAGGCAGAACAGGCTGGCAGAGGCAGGCAAATTGGAGATAAAAGTGGCCAGCCTATGGCAGCGAGGAAGCAGAGTTACAAGGAATGGGCTGGGAGAGACTACTCCCTTCTAGGTCACATACCAGTGACACACTCCATCCAGGGCTCGCTCCTAGCAGCAAATCAGCTTTGCACTCGTCAGTGACTAATCCACTGTAGAGACCCATGACCCAGTCACCTTCCACCTTCAGGAGGCCTTGGGAGAAGTTCTACATCTAAACCATAAGAGATCACAGAGCCTGAAATAGTTACTCTTTGGTCTCTCTGATCCTTTATGCACATGAGAGTACATGTGCAATGCATGTACACACACACACACACACACACACACACGCACACACACACAAACACACGGTAGAGAACACTGAAATCAGTGAAGGGGGTGGAGGTTGCTGAATACTTGAATGGATTCTTGTGCTTTCTTACACTTTCTGTCCCTTCCTCTGTTTTTTACATTGTTTTTTCTCCAAGCTGCCCCTTACATTTTGCCCATCTTGAGACTCTAAAATATAAAATCAGGGCATGGCTAAAGGAGTGAAAAGCACTACTCTAAAGCAATGAAGTTTTTCTTATGTGGATTTACTTCCAGATAGATATGACATGGACTATTCCTGATCTACAGATTGTTATTGATTTTGGCTCGTGAATCTTATGGAAAGCAGAGTGGAGTGTGTAGTTCTTGGTGGTTGGATAACAAGGCCTAGCATAGCCTTCCTGTTCGCAGCGTTGTTATGGCTTGTCATCCAGATGCATCCTTTCTGCCCCACAGAAACCAAAGAGTTCGTGCGTGACATAAGTGGTCTACATAATACAGGGACTGGATATTCTGTACTTCGTTCAGGTAGACATGAGAATCAGGCCATCCTTTTAGGGACACTGTAGGAATTGGTCAGGTTTGGTATCTAGTTACTCTTGAAGGGAAAACAACCTCCTCTTGTGAAGGCGCATTCATTATTTTACAGCTCCATAGATTATTTAGCACAGTTCTTGGGGCTACATATTGCTATACTTTAGGGCACCAAGGGTTTTAAGATAACAGATGTGTGTAATTTATTCTGTAGTTATACACTGAAGCAATTTCAACAGAAGCCCCACCTTTGAAGATAACTAGGTGTTATATTCAAATCGTTTGCTTTTGGAAGCATTTTTGGAGGGTCTCAGCAGCTACCTAATTAAAAACCAATCCACTTAGCCACGAAACACTACTTCACATTCCACTTCTTTTTCCCCAAACAAGCCAAAAGTAGAATGCATGAAAGATATGCACCATTTCTTTGATAGGGTAGAGAAAAATAGTCTCTTAGGACTAACTTCAGCTGGGTCTAGAAAAACAGAAAAGAAAGAAACACTTTGGTAATACTTTTTTTTCCCAGGTTCATAGAAGGTAAACTTGTAGAGCTGAAAGAATGGGAGCAGCTCTCCAGCCAGACCCTGACTTCCACATAGAGATTGCAGATAAGGAGAGGCTTGGAAATCTTCCCACTTTTCACTTTCTTTGTTTGCCTTCCTTGCTCTCCTGTTTCTTTAAGCTGCTCTCAATCAAAGTACATTTATTCTAGAAGGGGCTTGAAACATGGTCAGGCTAGATTGTCAATACTTAAACTCTTTTAAATTAGGACCTCTCACAGGGGCTTTGCATGTATCCAGGGTTTAAGCTTAGGTCAAAAGAAATAAGCTTGCTCCCGGAGGATTTTGAACACATGAAGGGAAGTTATGGGTAGGAAGTTCGGAAAGCTGCATTAGGTCCGGGAACAGACCTGAAACAGACTTGGAGATGAAGAGTCTAGTGTAAGTGACTCATTAGGAAGTGTTTCCAGGAAAAGCCTCGTAGGAAGACAGGGGCTGGGACAGAGAGGGAGGAGGGCCAAAAAGTACATGCTGTTGGGCACTGCTGCACAGAGGATTGCTCCCCTGCAGAGCTCAGTGCACTTCTCAGTCCTGTCTAGGGTGAGGGGACAGAGGAATTTACACCCCCACCTCTGTTAGATGATCACTAGTTAGCAGTTACCCAGCATTGTGGAGAGCAGGGTGGGGCAGAGTGGCTGAGTTCTCCACCCTGCAGTGGACTGCAGCATTATAAGGGGCGGCCCACCTCAAAGGAAAAGCCTGCTGCAGCCTGACATTAGCTCCTGTAGACACCGTCTCATGCCTTCAGACAGCACTAAGCACTGCATCCTGTGGTTCATCTGACTTGCTGAGTTCATTGCTCACAGGAATGATGGGGCCTTAGCTTCCTTAGATTTGGGTATTTTAATTCTGCATAAGAGTTGAGGATACAAAGTTTTCAATTATAATAAAACAACTGCAAGTTCAGCTATCTAGTTGTCAGGCTCTTCTTTCTGCCTCTTTTAGAGAATACCAATTTCCAGTAAGAAAATAAACATTTTTTCTTTTCCAAACAAAACAGTATATATTCCAAGTAACAATTGAAAGGAAAAGCAACACAATAACTATTTTAAATCTTATATTTAATTACTAAGGATACCACATCATGGTTGTTATTTTTTTCCACACAAGTGTGATCGCTCTGAACCTCTTAGTAACGGCAAGGATTGTTGCCCGTACTCAACTTCACAACATAACATACTGGAAGACTGAGAAAAGGGAAGAGAAAGAAGGGAATAAAGAGAAAGGCACAGCACTAATAGCTGCTTTGCAATTTTATACATAAATAATCCCCTTATGGAGAGTACAAGGGAAGGGAAGTGGGGAGGAGGGATGAAGAGAACAACAGAAATGGACTCCCTGAGTGCTCTGCTCCCTCTGTGCCCTCTGAGGAGCCTCCTTCCACCATGAGGAGATGATGGTAACCACAGGTGCTAACCAAGCCTTTGTGACGTACCACAGCGCCAGGCATGGTTATGAGGTCTTCTTCATGAGTTAACATGCTTGGCTCTCACGAGGATGATGTGACTGCAGAATGCCAAGCACTTTCTTGTGGTCACACAGCTAGTGAGTGTCAAGGCTGGGGCTCAAGCACAGACCTGCTGGATCCAGAGCCTGACACAGTGCCCTGCCAGCCTGGATGCTTCCCTGCATTTAGTATCTGACATCTTGTATGAAATACTTACATGAAATTGCCTTCATCCTCTGAACAGAACTTTGCTTTCTATGTTTCTTAAAAGTTATTCTTAGTTATTCACGTGATGAACCAATATATGTAAAAAAAAAAAGTAAAGTATCATAGATGAAACATCACAAAAATACTGAAGTCAGGGCTTCCTTTGATTCACACTTGCCAAATTTTGGCCTCCTCACCCCAGTTATCCATCTGTACTAGAATGACTTTAGCATATTACTTTCAGTCTTTAGAAATACATTTAGATACTTTCATGTGTATTCTTTGAATATATGATGACATCTTTATGTTTTATTTCAGAATAAAATATTAATATATAATGAAATTGTTTCAATTTTCCAAGAGTTTTTAATGTGGTTCTTGTGATATCTTTGTAATTATTTCATGATGTTCATAGGCTGTAAGAATATCTTAACATTTAGTACAAGATAGGCCCAAACTATATACTAACAGCTTAATAGCTATTTCAAGCAGTACATAGTAATCATACTGTGCAAATGGGTTACTTAGATACACAGAGGCTGAAAAGCAAGGGTTGGATATGAATAGAACAAGAGGAGAGGACTGATAGGAACTGATGAGAAACTGCAAGGCACATTTCCCAGGACAATGAGAAAGCCAACCCATTTGCAATAAATAATTTATTTAGGACACAGATAGCAAGTATGTTGTAAGCATGCCTTAAATTTCTTTATCTTCCCATTGCAGACATAACTAATCTGTAGTGGCACAGCAGACATAGCCGATCAATAGTGGCATAGTAGATTAGCTAATTTGTAGTGGCATGGCAGACATAGCCAATCCATCGTAGCACTCATTCTCCCACTCACTTTTGGGACTCTTCTTACAATTCTGGTGTGGGCACACAAAATAAAACTGACTTGCCATTGTTGGAGTCAGAGAGACATTGGAGAGGTAAATTGAAGTTAAGAAGAGAAGAAACAAGTACTGTAAATGGACAACTTGGAAGGCTTACTTATGTTTCAGGACTTATTGTTACAATGACTGGAAATATTTCCCTATGAGAAGTAGCAACATGTGTTGCCAGCTTGGTTATCTGTTGGTTTAGTTACAAGTTATCCTTTTCATTTCTAGCAGGTTAGTTTAATTTTGACAGACCCCCTTTTATTATTCTCTTCCATGAAGCCCATATATTGAAAGATATGATTTGAAAAATAAAATTGTACTTCTTTTTTGTTTTAATTTATTTTAAAGATAGAATAATCAATAAGACATTAGGAATGGTACACATTTAGAAAACCAAGATGAGAGACATTCAACCATAGGTTTTGTATTACACATTGCTGTCCTAGATATAGTTGCTCAGATCACAGATATCAGCACAGAGAGTTAGTCAGGGTGAAAATTCTTTCTTTTCTTTTTTTGTGGTTTCTACTTTATTCCCCCATAATTTTATTGAGAAACAAATAGCAGTGAGACAATTTTAAACCAAATTGGTAGGACAGTTTCAATAATTAACACATTGCATACATTCTTCCTAGTGGTTAATTGCTGTACAAGATGTGGACATGGTATGCTATTTACAAACACCATTACAACAAATTCCTCTGTTCAGTAAGAGAATGTAACTATATGTCTATCCTAACCATTTTGAATACACAGATACAAAATGGACATTCATCTGTATCCCCTTTTTTGGTTAAATTCCATTATATGAATATTATAGGTGTGTTAACTCAGCAAAATATTCTAAAAGAGTCCAGTAGCTCATAATAGTATTGGG
>NW_004524687.1:9644195-9662083 GCF_000260255.1 Octodon degus
TCCTTTTTCTCCTGTGTTTAATTGCTTGCCCTATTTAGTTGGTTGCTTCTGATCTCATTCGTGTGCTTCTGATCATTTTGGTCTCTCTCTAGAACATCTTTGAGTAGCCTGTGTAGGGCTGGTTTTGTCATCATGAAATTCTTTTTTTTTTTTTTTTATGAAATTCTTTAGTTCTTTGTCATGGAAGTATTTCACTCTTCCATCAAACTTGAAAGAGAGTTTTTCAGGGTATAGTACTCTGGGATGGAATTTATTTTCATCAAGGACTTGAAGTACTCTGCTCCATGCTCTTCTTGCCTTCATGGTTTGTGAAGAGAAGTCTGCTGTAATTCTAATAGGTTTTCATTTGAGTGTGGTCTGCTTTTCTCTAGCAGCTTTCTGTATATTATTCTTGTGCTGAATTCCTGGCATCTTAAGTATTATATGTCTTGATATGGTTTTAATTGGTTTGAGGTTACTTGGCATTATGTATGCTTCGGTTACCTGAATGTCAGATTGTTTCCTCATATTTGTGAAGTTTTCTGCCATTACTTCTGCCCATATTTTTTAAATGTCATTTGTATTGGCTCCTTCTTTCTCATTGATGCCTATTAATCTCACATGGTTCATCTTTCATCATCTTTCAGGTGATTTATTATTTTTTCCCTCATCCTAGTTGTTTTTAAGAGATCCTTTCTTACCTTTTCACTTGTTGCACCAGCATCTTCAAGATCTGTAACTCTGTCTTCACTTTCACTTAAATGGTTTTGTAAGCTTGTGATTAAGATTTTAAATTCCTCTATATCTCTACTCTGCTTCTTGCGATCTATTTCTTTCCTGTATTGCTCATTCAAGGTATCTGTCATTTTTCTAATGTCCTCTATTTTTTTTAATCTGTATCTTCTTTAGAAGCAGTTATAAATTCTTTTACTGCAGTGTTTTTTTCAGATTGGGTTTCCTCCCTATGTTTCTGTAGTTGATTCTTTACCTCAGATTCTATGAGTTCTGAGAATTCTTTTCTTATTTCAGAAAGTTCCACTCTGAGTTCATCTATAACTTTCTGTTGTTGCTTATTTACTATTGATGCTATTAATTCATACATTTGAGCTGAGCTAGTGTCCTCTGCACTTGTTCTGGATGGGAATTGGGTTTCCTCCATATGTTTCTGCATTTGATTCTTTACTGCAGATGCTATTAATTCAGGGATTTCTTTTTTATTTCCAATATGAGTTCCTCTATACCTTTCTGCAGCTGTTTCTTTATTACACATGCCATTGATTCATTGCTTTCAGGTGTATGATTCCCAATTTGTTCTGTGTTAGTGTCCTCTGCATTTGTTATGGGTGGGCTTGGTTTCTGAGATTGCATTTGCTCCTTCTCGTCATTTTTTTGTAGCACTGTCTACTGACCTTTGTTGTAGATCATTGGTGCAGTTATAACCTTAGCACCTACTGAAGTTCAGGTGCAGATCTACACATTTTGGATTTATCCAGCTGTGCCTGGCTTCTGTCTGGCTGCTGTGCTCAGCTCCTTTCTGCTGCTGCTCTTGGGGGTGAACCTGTTGTGCCCCTCTCGTAAGGTGTTCTGCCCCTGGACTAGCTGGTTGGTTCTGTCCCCTGCACACTCTGTAGGGATTGTAGCTGCAGGGTCTCACCCCAGGCCTGTATGCCTGGCCTGAGCTGAGTCCTGAGGGGAGAAGTTGGAGTAGGGCAGAGAGGCAGCTATCCCAAACACTCACTGGGCCTGTGCTAGGACTGGATCTGGGGGTTCCCGGAACACGACAGAAATTCCTACTTGGTGGCCGGCGTTGTGGGGGGTACTATGGAGTTTTTGGGAGCGTCCCAAGGGTGTCAAAGAGTTTCTCTCCTTCGCTATGCTTGTGTTGCGACCAGTATGTCCCTCAGGCACAGGGTAGCCGGAAACTCTCACACACACTCACTGGGCCTGGGCTAGGACTGGGTCCGGTGGTTCCTGAAAGGCGGCAGAAATTTTTACTGGGCAGGTGGGGTGGAGGAGGTGCTGCAGAGTGGTGGAGGGCATCCCAAGGTGGTGGAAGAGGGTCTCACCCACGCTGTGCCTGGCCTGGGACCAGTAGGTCCCGTGGGTGCATGGTAGCTGGAAGCTCTCCCACATACTCACCGGGCTTGAGCTAGGACTGGATCTCAAAATTGTACTTCTGAAATACAACAGTGATACCAAAAAACAAACATTAATTGCATTTTTTACATGCCAGGCATTTCATATATTACATTTATTAACTTTGAAAAATTAATTTTTAAGCCCTCAGAATAGCTTTGTGAGTTTACTATTATTCTTCTCATTTTACAGTTGTGAAATCTGAGCCATTGAGAGTTTAAACATTTTGCAGAGTGATATAACTAGAAATTGATACAGAGAATTAATTAGTTGGCTATTGCTCAATTCTAACTGTGCCATTTCTGATTAGAAAGAGATGATGAGGATTCTTGAAATGAGCTGACATAATTTGGGCCAGAAGCAAAGATGCTTTCTGTATTCATGCATCTGAGCAGCAGCGTTGGGGAGATGGATGATTTTGGGGGCTAGACTTTCCATACTTTTGAAATTTTGCTAGTGTTCTGTTATTGCTTTTTGAAGCCTGCAGATCTGACATCCTAGTTTAGAAACTAAGGATTTGGCCATGCAGTTTTCCTGTTCCTAGAAAGCAGGGAGTGTTCATCAAGGAGAATAGAGCATCGCAGTGCAGGCTCATCTGTCAGGTGGGAGGTGCAGGGCTGGGAGGTTCAGGCCCACTCTCTGGACTCCTCCTACTCAGCCGGCATCACCATTTATTCCCTGGCTGAGAAGAGGTGTGTCACGGAGTTTTCAGCAGTAAACAGAGTGTTCTTGCTCATCAATTAAGACAGCATGTGGAGATGCCCCTTGAAGGGCAGCTGGTACTTGGTGTAAACACTCAACTTGATTAAACTTTCTGCTTGTGCATGTACATCAAATAATAAGGACAGTGCAGCACCCCAAGGGAGATTGCGCAGGTGCAAGAGCTCAGCAGATGGCAAGTCTCCTTGCCTTCTTTCCTCTATTATCAAGCAGGCAGGTACTCCCTGAGGGAGGTCTCCCTGATCTCGTGATGCTGGATACCCAACAGTGTGCCCTTTTACCTTCCTCACACACCGCAGGTGTTGAAAATGACCCTCTGTGACATTCCCTGAGCAGCCTCAGGGACATCATGGTTAGTGATGCAAAGGCAGCCATCTCTCAGTGTGTTAGAGTGACCTTTGCGTATAGTTCAAGGAGAGGTGGCCATTGGGACAAGTTTGGTGTCTGTTTAAATAACCGCCTGTCAGTAACATGAGCTACTTAGGTCTTGGGCCTTGTTTTGTGTTGGAGCTGATTTTTCTCCTTGATAACTTCAGGCTTTTGAAAATAAGATCTTGAAAACCATTTGTTCCTTCTTATTGTAAAAGAAGAATCGCTTCTGTGTGTGATGGGCCCTGTATTGACTTGGCCCAGAATTCATCTTGGAGGAAGCTGTCCTGGGAGGAGAACTATGTACAGTGTTGTGTTAGGCTGGACTCTTTAGAGTCAGGGGTGTCAAATGCTCCACACCTTCAGCCATCTGTGTGGCCTTCCAAGAATCACTTAGGAATCAACCAGTGTTACCAGAACATCCCACTTAAGTACATGTTCTTTCCCTTGTCCTCTTGGTAACTGTATGACTCAAATATTACTCAGAAAGGATTAACCCTCTGTAATTTACACCCCTTGCCAGTGTTATTGTTGTCAAGCTGTTTATGTTCATCTTTTGAAGGTAGAGCACTGAGGAATACCAGTTCCAGTTGTGGCCTCAACTTGGGATGCCTATTAGTTATTACATAAATAATTTGATCAAATCTTCTCTTTTTCCTCCCTAGCACTGGCTTGAACCTAACAAGTCCATCTCCAAGCAAATGAAATGTAAGTGACAATCTGTGGTTTTACTTTTCCATTAAATGCCCAAAGATAGAATCTGTTTCCCAACATAGTTTCTTTTACCAGGGGAAAAAGAGATAGAGTTGAAGATACGTGGGTGTGTGGGGGCCACCTCTCCCAGCGAGAGGTGTGTGTGTTCTTGCTTCTTTTCTCTCCCTGCGGCTTCTTGCCCTCCACACCATCTTGTCCTCATATCTCATATTCAAACAGAAGCTGTGCCACTGAGCGGTTAAATATACTGCGAGCATTAGTTACTAGTGCCTGATTCTTTTTGACTGTGTAGGTTGCTAGTAAATGGTTCAGTGTCAGGCGCAGTCTTGCAGGAGCATAGAGAAGTAGGTGTGTTGGGAAACTAAAATCTTACCAGTAACTTTACAGTGCTTTATTATCCTTTTTCACTCTTCCAACTAACAGAAAGAAGTGAAGGCATTTTTCTGGATAATCATTTTAAAGCTCTGGCATTCAGAACAAAGCCTTGCTAGAATCCCTGGTTATTCACCAGGAATGTTGACAGGAGGAGCAGTCCTGTGTGACATGATGTTTTGACCTGCTCACCTCTAGCAACCTGCCTTTATTTATGGTTTGGGTAACTTCACAAATGCACCTCAGAATTCGTTGCCTGCCCCAGGTCCACTTGCTCCTCTATGTTAACTTTCTCTAGACTCTACATGTAATTGTAATTCAGTTCCTTGGTGCAGAACAGATTAGTATCAATCAGGTTACTTGTCATCATTCAAGGAGTTCTTTTCTTGCTCAAAAGTGAAATTACCACAGGTGCGGTTTTCAGGTGGGAGAGAACGAAGAAACTAAACCTGGATTGCAGACTTGCAAGCGACCATGCATCCCTTAATTTTCTTCTTCTATCCCTGCTTACCATTCCTTCAACTGCAGTCTTGCAGAATAGGCTGAGTGCAGGAGGGATACACTGAGATGAGAACAGGTGTAGCAGCTGGTGCAGGAAATGCAAGGGAGGCCAGGCTGCTGGGTGAGGCTGGGCCAGGCCTGGGATAAGATCCCCAGAGAGGAGGAAGGACTGAGAGCCCAGGAGCCTCCAGAGGAATGTGCAGGGAACTGAGGATGAACAGTGTTTGAGAAAAAGTCTGGTGTACCTGATAGCTAACTTTTGTCCCTTAACAATAGCTTGTACCTGAAGCTATTAATTTTGTTTATATATTTAACAATGTTTATGCAACTTTCCAATATTCTTGTTTATATTAAATGGTTTTTTGACTTTGGTTCTTAGGTGCTCTGTAGTGTTTTCCACATTTCATAAACATTTATGAAATATAAATTTATCATGAAAGGTATTTCAATACTTAGTAGAAGAAAAATTTAAAACTTGTATGAAATTTAAAATGTGTGAGATATTAGTTGCTTAAGACCTTTGCATTCACAATAACACAAGTTTTAACAACTAACTGAAAATGTTTTGCACAGTGATATTTGAGCACTGGCCACTGTGAGTCTAATGACAAATGAGATAAGAATCTGGAAAAAAATTGTGTGGAATTCAATTTCTCAGGGAGACACAGTGACTTGGTGAGTCCGGTAAGTGCAATCCTACCCATAGCTGGTCACTGCTGTCCTGCTGAGGAGACTAAACTGGAACAGCCATCCTTGGAGTGGACCGAGTAGTGGCCTGAGGAAAGAGCTGGAGCTCCCAGTCCAGGCTCCCGGGACTCTCTGTGTGCAGTGGCCACTCCCCTCCAGATCCTGGACAGAATCAAATTGAAAGGATCGTTGTATCAGTTACAGTCTTTCTTCACTCTACTTCACCTAAGAAATATACACACATGCACATACATAGTGCACACACTTGAATGGGAAAATAGAAGGCAACAAAAGGTCCCCAAGACCCCAGATCTCCTACAGCAAATCCAAGGAGTGCCATGGAGGGGAAAGCAAATGCCAAGTAGCAGACATGTGTGAAATGGTTGGAGGAGAGGTCAGGAAGCTTGGCAAGTTCCAGGAATGTGACCTAAAAGATGACAACACTAACATAAAAACTGACTGGCATAGATATGGGAGAAACAAATAAAAAATAATTTGAAGAGCTAATGGCTCAAAATATGAAAGACAAATTTACCAAAGAGACAGATGCCATGAAAAGGTATGAGACAAAAATAGTATACATAAAAATTGTGTAGATTTCATAAATTGCAAAATGGACAATGTGAAGACAGGCTTCTAAAACCAAAGACAAAGTGATAAATTATTATTATTTTTAAAAAATTTTTAATCAGATTTATTTATTTATTAATTTGGTGCAGGGTCTTGCTACGCAGCTTGGACTTCTAGTGACCCTGCTGTTTCGGCCCTGGGATTACAGGATGCAGCACCATGCCTGGGTTCAGTGGCCGGCACAGTGCACCTGGGGTCCCAGGGCTGGCATGACATGTGGTGCCAGGAATCGAACCTGGGTCCTTGAGCTGCCAGGCAGGTACTTAGACCACTGAGCTACTTCTCCAGCCCCCAAAGTGATAAATTACAACTTACTCAAAGAACCCTAAAAAATGATAAGAGAATAAGAAAAAAAACCTAATAGCTACTGGATGATACCAAGAGGACTGTTTTAAGGTTAATTGGAGTTAGAATACAGTACACAAAGCATAAAAATAATCTGTTTACAGAAATTGTAATACAAAAATTTCCAAGTATGAGGAAAGAGCACTGTATGTAGTCAAGCCAGGCTTAAGGAACATCATTTAGCTATGATGAAAAAGAAGTTTCCATGGCACATCAAAGTCAAAACCCCAGAGGGCAAGACAAATAGCTCAGGAGATTAAAGCACCTGTAAGCAGGTGCAGGGGCTGAGATTTTGATCCCCGGGCCTGCTGTGCTGGCCCTGCCCCCGGGGCATGCTGAGATGGCAATTGAGACTGGGTGTGGTGGCACACACCTGTAATCCCAGCTCTTGCGAGACAGTAAATAGGTGGATTACTACAAGTCTGATCTAGTAGTGAGACCCTGAAGACACTGTAGAGCCTTCCCTAAAAATACAAAAAACAAAACAAACAGAAAACCAAAGTCAAAAAAACCCCAGATGTGCAACAAAAAGGTGGAATCATGAAAGCTGTAAGAAAAAAAGCAAAAAGTCATCCATAAAGGTAAATCCAGCAAGATTACAGCAAAGTTCTCAACACAAACTCCAAAGGCTGGAGAGTTTGGGGGAAAGGGATTTAAACCATAAAAAGAGGTACCTTCCAACCCAGACTAATATATCCTATAAGACAGTCTTTCAAAATTGATGGAAAAATAAGGATATTCCAAAGCAAACAGTGCCTTAAGAGATACATGAACACCAAAACAGCACTCCAGTAAGTACTCAAGAATATCCTAGACCGGGGTGGTGAACATAGCCACATGCATGTCGTAGTGGGCCGTTTGTTACCATTGAAAGCTCTCAAAGGTTCACTATCACCGTGAGACAGAGACAGCAACAGCAAGTTCAGATGGAGTGAATGTGTCAGGCAAGCTCAGCAAGCAGTTGAACGAAAGAGGAAAAATAAAGGCTTCATCAGCGGAAAAGATTCAATGACACAAGCAAATCAGTGTCTTTCAGTATTAACTCACAAAGTAAATGGCCTCAGCTCTTCAGTTCAAATACACAGACTGGCAAGTGATAAAAAACATGATCCAGTAGTCCGTTACATTGTAGAAATTCATCTAATCTAAAAAGATATTCATAGCCTGAAAATGAAAGGGTGGAAAACAATTTTATGCACTAAGACCTTGAAAGTAAGCAAAGGTTTCAGTTTTACTCACAGATAAAATAAACTTCAAGCTAAAACTAATCATGGGAGACAAAAAATGTTGCTACATATTTGTTAATGGAATAAACCATCAAGAAGTGACAACACTTGTTCCTATATATGCTTTGAATATTGGAGCTTTTAATTTCACAAAATACTGCTGGGCATGAAAGATCAAATAAACACCATTATGGTCGGAGAGGGTGACTGCATTAACCCACTTTCACAAAGACACAGATCAATTAAATAAAAAACCAACAAAGAAATATCAGAGCTGAACCACACACCCTCAAACAAATGGACATAATAGGTATCTACAGGATGGTCTACCTACTACAACAGAATACACATATTTCTTAGCAGAACATAAATGTTCTCCAAAATGGATTGTATATAAGCCCATGAAATATACTTAAATACAAAAGAATCAAAATCTCCCATGTTTAGTATAAGATCGTTGTACATTGAAACTAGAAATCAATCACAGAAGAAACCATAGAAAATTTATAAACACCTGGAAACACAGTAACGCACTCCTCCACACTGAGTGGATCACAGCAGACGTCGAGCAAGAAATTACACAATTTCTGGAATTAAATGACAATGCCAGTACAACACACCAGAACCTATGGGGCACATTGAAAGCATTCCCCAAAGGGTAGTTTATTTCATTTTGATTTGTAAATTTTATTTTAAAGAGGAAAAAAATGGAAAAAAAAGAACAAAGGCAAAAACAAATCTACATAAAACAATAAAATGGTATAGTATTTCAAAACAAGAATAGGAAATTAACATATTGCATACTGTTAGCATCAAATTTGTTGCTCAGATTACCAGATATAGGCATGCAAGATTGGTCAAACAGCTGAACATTAACTCTTCCTTCAATAAACCTTTATTTTTTTCCTGACCTTATTTTTTAAAATTTAATTTAAAGAGATACATGTTAAAAAACAACAAGACGAAAGGTACTGAACAGTGATTGTTCTATTGCACATTGCCGTCTTCAATGTAGTTGCTCAGTTTACAGATATTACCATAAAAATTAGTCCAATTAAACATTTTAAGCATTAACTGCTACCTTCAAAACACTGATAGAAATTAGTGGTACAATGATCTTAGCTGTCCTGTGTATACACTTAGTTGATTTTTTTTACCCTTTCTCCAAAGGGTGGTTTATTGTAATCAGTGCTCACATTAGGAAAACAGAGCTGATAATCTAATGATGAACTTCAAGAAATTTTAAAAATAATAGTACTCTGAGCCCAGACCTAATTAAAGAACGTAAACCATAAGGTCAGAGCAGAAATTTTAAAAACTGAGACTTAAAAAAATACAAAGACTCAACAACTCAAAGAACTGGTTCTTTGAAAGAATAAACAAAATAGATAAGCCCTTAGCCAGACTTATCAAAACAAAAGGACTCAGATTAATGCAATTAGAAATGAAAAAGTAAAATTGCTGTGGATATCACTGAAATCTGTAGTATCATTAGTAACTATGAAGTATTGTATTCCAACAAATTGGAAAATCTGAGGCTGGAGAGATAGCGCAGTACAATAATGCCTACCTGGCAAGTGCAGGGTCCTGAGTTTAATCCCTGGTATTGCAAAAAACAAAACAAAACACCCCCCCAAAACCAAAACAAAAAACAAAAAAACAGAAACAAAAACACAAAACAAACAAACAAAACCAAATAGGAAAATTTTAAAGAAATGGACATATTCCTGGACATATGCAAATTACCAAAAGTGAGCTAAGAAGTAATAAAAATTCTAAACAATCCAGCAACAAGCAATGTAGTGAGGTACTAATGAGAAAACTACCATCTAAGAAAGGCCCAGGACCTCACAGTCACTGCTGAATTGCGCAAGACTTTAAAGGAGTCTGTAGCAATAGTATTTCTCAAACTCTTTAATGAAGTTAAAAGGGAAGCTACACTTCTAAACTTATTCCTGGAAGCCAGAATTAGTCTGATTCCCAAACCAGATGAAGACCTGACGAAAGCTTACAGGCCAATCTCCTTAATGAACATAGATTAAAAAATCTTCAGTAAGATATTGGGAAATAGAATGCAACAAAGTGCTAAAGGGTCATCAAAAGGGTCGTCCATTGTAACAAACTAAGTTCTATCCCAGGATGTAAGAATGATTCAACATATGCAAATCAACAAATGTAAGATACCACATGTACAGAATTGAGAACAAAAGATACACAATCATCTCAATAAATACAAAAAATTCTCTTGGCAAAATGCAATACTTTTTCATGATTAAAAAAAAAGTTGAAGAAAATAGGTATAGAAAGTCTATCTGATAAAGCCACTTGTTACAAACTGATGGGCAACATCATACATATTAAATAGAGAAAAGGGGGTCAGGGAGATAGCTCAGTGGCATAAGCACCCGCTTGGTAAGCATAAGTTCCTGAATTTGTTCCCTGGTACACCTCCCAAAATGGAAAGAAAGACAGACAGACAGACAGACAGACAGACAGACAGACAGACAGGCTGAGAACTTTCCTTCTAAAATTAGGAACAGGACAGGATGCCTACTCTCTCCACTCCTGATCAGTATAGCACTTGAAATATTCACCAGTACAATCAGGCAAGAGAAAGAAATAAGAGGGATGCACACACACACACACACACACACACACGAATTACAAAAGCAAAACTATCATTTTCAGATGACATGATCTTTTATAGAGAAGACACAAAATATTTGACCAAAGGCTTCTAGAATTAATAACCAAATTGAGCAATGTAGCAAGATATAAAACCAACACGTAAAAATCAGTAGTGTTCTATGTACCAATAATGAAAACACTGAGAAACAACTTAGGAAAGCAATATAATTCTCAGCAGTATCAAAAAATTAAATGCTTAGGAATTAATCTAAGGAAACAAAATACCTCTAGAACAAAACTATGGAAGTTTGAAAAAGGAAATTGAAGAAATAATAAAAAAAAATGGAAAGATATCCCTTGGTCCTGGAGAGCCATAACCAATATTGTCAAAGTGGACATGCTTCCAAAACTGATAGGTAGATTTAATGTAGTCCTTGTTAAAATATTAATAGCATTCCTCACAGAACAAGAGAAAACAATCCTAAAATACATATGGAACAAAATGAGGCCCAGAATACCAAAAACAATTCTGGGCAACAGGATAAAACACAATACTTGACCTCAAATTATACTTCAAAGCTACAGCAATGAAACAGCATGGTACAGGCATGAAAAAAGATATGATCAAATGAAAAGAAAAGAAGATGTAGAAGCAACCCCAGGTACATTCAGCCACCTGATCCTTCAGCCAAAAACCTCTGATGAGGGTAAGATACCTTCGTTAGCAAATGGCACTGGGAAAACTTTATTCATATACAGAAAGTTGAAACTAGATCTGTGTCTCTCACCATGATTCTCACCAGGAATCAAAATGGGCCAAAGATCTGTATATTAAAACAGAAACAGTTAACCTGCTGGAAGATAAAATAGGTACAACTCTTTGAAGTCATAGGTGGTGTGCAAGGACTTTCTGAATAGAACTTTAGTTGTGTAAAAAAAAAAAAAAAAAAAAAAGCAAGAGTCGACATATGGCACCATACCAAATTACAAAATTTCTTCACATCAAAAGAAACTACAAACAGAGTGATAGAGGACAACCTTCAGAATGGGAAATTTTTTTGTCAGCTATACCTTGAACAGAAGGTTAATACCTAAAATATACAAAGAAATCAGAAAATTGACTCCCCCCAAAATAAAAGACTACTACCCCCAAAAATAAAAAATACTCAGTCAAAAATAGGCAGCTAAAAGACATTTTTCAGAAGAAACACAAATGTCCAATAATTACATTTAAAAATGTTCAACGTGGCATTTCACTAGAAAAATGCAAATTAAAACAACACTGAGATTTAATCTCAACACTAAAAATAATTAGGCATTATTATGTAACCCTCCTACATTGGTAGAGGAAATGTAAACTACTACAACTTCTATGGAAATCAGTATGGTGATTCTTCAAAAAACTGAAGCTAGTAATTCCATTTGACCCAGTATTCTCCTACTAGATATCTTCCCGAAGGGTCAAAGACAGCATATTGCAGGGATATGTGCATACTCATGTATCTAGGTGTACAATTCATACTAGCTAAATGTTGGAGGCAGGCTATATGCCCATAACAAGTGAATGGATAAAGAGACTGTGGTTATTTATACATAATGAATTTACTTGATTATAAAGAAGAATAAAGTTGACCCATTAGTGGGGAAATGGATTCACCTTGAGAGCATAAAATTAAGTGAAATGAATTTGACCCACAAGCTTAAATACTGTATGGTTTCTCTCATATGAGAAACCTAAAGTATAAATAAAGAACAATTTAAAAGATAGATGGAGAGTGGGGAAGGGGACAGTAAAACAAATGTATCATGTTCATGTACCAACTATGCACAATGATTATAATCATTATGTGTCATAAACATGAACTAAAAACAAATGAAAATGGAGGAAGGAAATCTGAAGATGGAAGGAAGAAGGTAAAATAGAAGGGGAAGAATTAAAAGTATCAATGTATGCTATGTATAAGTACCTAGTCCCTAATCTGAGTATAGACTAATTTATGTACTGCAACTATGTACTGATAAAGTTTTTAAAAATTAAAAGATACCTTCCATGAAGAGAAAATTATGTAATTGTCTCAGATCACAAATCTACTTTGTTGTTGAGGATGATGTCATTTAGAATTTAAGAATTTCTGTGTTTTCATATATATATATATGTCGTGGACACAGCAACTTCAGAAAAAAACTTCAATCCAAGCTTTGCATTATCAACCCTGCAAAACTGAGTCCAGTCCCTGGGGCTCTTCCACAGATATGTCAGGAGGACACGGTTGCAAAGCCCCAGCTACAGTTACCCTGGGGTATGGGGTGCATTTTACAGTTCCCCATGGGCACGCAGCTGCTTAGAGAAACCATTCTTCACATTGCATCTCACTCACGGACAGTGGTGGACATTCAGATCTTCTCTGTCATGCCTCCTCTTTCACAGTGCTGGGGGATGGAACCGAGGCCTTTCCACATACAGAGCATATGCTGGACCCCAAGCATTTCCCCAGCACTGCCCTGAGCTTCTGAGGTGCTTCTGATGAGGGCTGATCCCAGAGGGGTGTTCCTAGTGTCAGCCATCCTGATGACCACGCCCTGAACAAAGGTGTTATTTCTTAGTAGGTTTAAAAATAATACCAAGAATGTGGTTCCCCAAACAGCTCAGAAAAGTTTAAGAGGAAGATCAAAAGTCTGTTTTCTCTTGCTATTGTTAAGTGCACTTAGAACACTTTTAAATTGGCACGTAAGTGTACATATTTGTGGGTTACTGTGTGATTGAGTTACAGAATACATATATTATGTGTAATGATCAAACCAGGATAGTGAGCAATATTTTTATAGGCTTTCAGATTTAAAAAAAACTGTATGTATATTTCTCATTTCACAATTATACTGTGACATTCATCACAGCAATGGAGTCAATCTCCTTATTTATATTGTTCTTCATTTTGGTATTTTTCTTAATAACCAATTTGAGAGAGTTTTAGTGTCTATAATTGAAGACTGACCTATTTAAAATGGTTTTATGGTGGCTAACTGTATCCATGTTCATAATTTTTATTTATCCAAGCTGTTTCTTATATTTTACTATTATGAATTGTACTATAGTAAACTTGCTTATATGCATTCTTACATCTTGTGAAAGCACAACTGTGTTACAAATTCCTACAAATGGACCTACAGGTACACACAATTTACATTTTCTTAGAGGTACCCATTGTCTCAAGGAGTTCGTAGCACCTTATTCCTACTCATGTTATGTTAGAATACATATTTCCCCATAATCTTGTTGAAAATATGTGATATATTTATTTTATGGTGACTTAAAATTTTTGACTAGAAATATTTAATTGAAAATCCAAGTATTTAGATGGTTAGTTAACTGGGTGTGAAGTTTTAAATTGGAATGTTTCTTAAATCAAAGTCTTATTCTCTGAATATAGGCAAGGTACTGTATTTTATACTTTAAATTAATGTGCAGTAAACTGACTTTAATTTCATGTAGGGTTCTGTGAACTTCAGTACATGTAGTTGCATGACCAGCGCTATGATCCAAACAGCAGCTTCATCGCCCCCGAGCTTCTCTTGTCTAGTTAACACCCTTCCCCACCCCGAGAAGTCACAATTATGTTCTATGTCAGTAGTTTTGACTTCAGAGGAAGCCATATGAATGGAGTCATACAGTGTGTAGTTTTAAGGCTGGCTTTTTCAGCTCAGCATAAGATTAAGTTGTTAACACTTATCGTTCCTGTCTACAACATAGAAAATAAATGAGAGTTAAAGCTGGGCTTTGAATCAAGAAAATCGTTGGACTCTTATCAAGACTGGGAAACAAAAAAAAAAAAAAAAAAGAAAAAATACAAGTTACCAATGTCAGAAATGAAACAGGGGTATCACTGTAGCCCCCATAGGACAATTACAGGGATGTAAATTTGACAGTTCAGAAGAAATAGACCAATTCCTCAAAAGTTATGAATTACCAAAGCTTACTCAGTATGAATATATGACTTGAGTGGGACTTGGATCTCTCCTCTCAGTACTAGGGATTGAACCTAGGGCTTTCATGCTGAGTCATACTGCAGTTCTTTATAGAAATTTTATTTTGAGATAGGGTCTTGCTAAGTTGCCAAGGTTGGCCTTAACCTTAGGGATTTTCCTGCTGCAGTCTCCTAAAGTGCTGGGATAATTGGCATGGGACACCGTGCCTGGCACATGAATAGTTTTATGACTGTTTAAGACTTCTTAAGCTTCCAGAAAGAGATCTCCAGCTCTTGTTACTGTTGACGCCAGAAATCTCTATCTTGTTCCACAAGCTAGAAGCTTTTCCTGGAGTTTTCTTGGCCAGAGCTGATGTCTACTTCCAGGGGTCCTCAGGTCCTGGTCAGGAAGTCACCACAAAATCCTCAAGTTCTTGTCTTCTTTTTCCATCTGCCCACTACTCTTGGCTTTTTGTCATCCTTTCCACCCCCCCCCACCCCCCGAACCGGGGATTGAACACAGGACCTTACGCTTGCCAGGGAAGCACTTACTCCATTGAGCCATCTCCCTGGCCCCTGTCATCCTTAAGTAGCTCCTTCCCATATTCTGTCTGGGGCTTATAGCTGCATTCCATAGAAGAGTCACAGTAGGCACAGTTAGCCTATTCTACCTGGAGCCTGAACCTTAAAGTCCAAAATGTTAATCATTCCTAGTGTAGTAGGTAAGGAGGATACAGGTAAGCTCCATAAGTCGTCTGGACAGTAGACTTAGCTTTTTCTTTTTCCTGTTTCACAGCATATGAATAGGTACAGATGTGAATTGAACTGTCGATTCCTTTTGTTTTTCGTGAGCGCTTGGATGACAGGTAGCCTGTACATGAAGTATTAACAGAGGAGTATATTTTGAATAAGGTTTTTGGAGTCCTTGCTTTTCATGTTGCTGTGAAAGACAGTAGTGACTCTCCCCACTTTTCGCCTGTAGATTTTAGCCTTGACCCTGTAACTGTGGAGTGGATGCATGTAGTGGCAAACTTTTAGAAGACAGACACTGGATGCTATGTAGGATCCGTGTTGCTGCACAGATGATATCGGCATGAAAAGGCTTTAAAAGTTACATGGTGTGATGCCGATGTACAGAAATGTGATATCATTTCCCAGTGACTGAATCCAGCTTGCTGGGGAGCACCTGTTTTCTATGAGGGCAAACATTTACATCTTGTCCCTTCAACTCAGAAGCAATTAATGTGGAATTCGATCTCATGTAGGAGAAGTATCATTCCTAATTTAAAAGTAGTCATTTTAAGGCATAATGTCTGCACTGGAGCAATCTTTCCACTGGAGAGAACCCTCCTCTGAGTCCTCCCCACGATGGCCTTGGAGGCAGGAGAGGTCTTGGTGCTGTGTGATCATGAGTTCGCCTTTTTCCTTGTGTGCAACCTGGTGTGTCTTAGTGATCTTCCCCTTAGGTTTTGGTTTCTTCCCCCACTAAATCCTCCTCAGCTGCTCTGGGGTTTCCTCCGTCTGTCCCCACTCTACACCTGCCAGCCAACCAGAGAATATTAGGTGCGCGCTTCCTTCTCAAGAGATCTAGGTAATACCTAAAATTTGGTTTATCCTAAGCTCTCCACCTGCCTTCTCCTCCCACTCCTTCCCCATAGCTAGTAGCAACTTTTCTCCTCAGATAGGCTAATAGCTTAAAAGAACAGCTTTCTTATACAATAACAATGGTAACCATTTCTCAAATGATGTTAAAAATGCTGTTATTTGCAATAGCAAGTAAAAACATAAATTTCTTACAAAGAAATATAATAAGAAATGCACAAGTTTATAGATGCAAGACTCTGGAATCTTACTGTGCAACTACTGTAGACTAGATTTTGTTTATTTATTTATTTTTAAATTAATTTTATTGAGAAAGAAATAGCAATGAGACAGTTTCAAAACAAGTTAGTAGGACAGTTACAATAATTAATGTATTGCATATTGTTGTCTTTGTAGTAGTTATTCATAGTACAAGATGCAGCCATGATAACTTGTCTAAACACTATTAGTGCAAATCTTTCTTCTCGTTGAATCAGGAGAAAGTAGCTATATATCTATCCTAACTATTTTGTATATATAGGTATATAGGTATATATATATATTTTTTTTTTCACTACAAAATGGTCCTTCATTTATATCCCCCTTTTTTGTTTAGTTTTGTCAGAGATGGGTATTCCATTGCCATTTAAATATTGTAGGTGCATGAATTCAGCAAAATAATCCAACATAGTCTGGTAGACTATAATAGTAGTGGGTTATCAGTAGGACTGGCAATGTCAGAAGTTGTTGACTTGAGCCTTTTACAGCTCAGAATATTAATATGGCTTTACTTTTTAATACCTTCGTTATTATACTTTTCTGCTGGATGGTTAAGACCAAGATAAAGCAAGACAAAAGAGTGTAATAAATGGCGATATCTCATGTTTCTGATTATTACAGTTAATAAAAGCAATTACTCACAAATTAATGTATAGTCAGTAATTTACAAATTAAATTTTCAGTGGCATTTAATAATGACTCTAAGCCTCATTTTCAAAAGAAAATGTTAATGCTAAAGGTATAAAAAGAACAGTTTTGTTAGATGGAAAATCAAGGCCAATGAACAGAGCAGTTGATACTTAGTAATAGATACATGTAATAATTGAGATAGACGTAGGGATTGTAAATTAATCAATGAAACAGAAAAAAATGCCCACATTGATCTGTTACTGTTGGAATATATATTTTATGATAAAAGTTGTATTTCATGTCAGAGATATAAAGGTTATTTGAGGCATATAAAGCCTCATATCTCTATATCAGAGATATAGAGGTTATTTGAGGCATATTTGCAAGTCATACTTTATTACCATATATAGGATTAATTCTTGCATCAAAAATCTCATTGTGGGGTAACACGGGGTTTCCTAAGGAAAGTATAAAACTCAGAAACAATGACACAAAATGCTGACAAATTTATGCAGAATTTAAACTTTTGACACAGAATATTTGGCTTCTCTGTGGCACAGGGTAGATTCTCAGTAATTTTTTGCTGAATGAATAACTATAAAACAAATGATAAGCAATTTAAAACACAAAATAATGGGAAGAATATTTGCCAAGCATATGACTTACTTTGGTGTGCAGACTATATAAAGTACAGTGCCACAAACCGAAAGATGGATGACTTGGTGGAAAAATGTGTGGCACACACGTAGACATAAGGCCGCAAGCAGATGTTCACCAACATTAATAATAAAGGAAATGTGAATTGAAGATAATTTTGCTTATTATGTTGAGAAAATTGTAACATTGATAATATCCAGTGCTGAGGATGAATGTACCACTTTCAGTGTATAAACTGATAAATCCACTTTTGAAGGAAATTTTGCAGTATCTTGTAAGACTGAAAATGCCGAGGCATCTTGATCTGGAAGGTCAGTCTCCATGAATATCTCTGAAGCAAAACACATTCCACGCACAGGTGTACATTGTGCAAGGGTGGTTATCACAGCGTTGCTTGCCACATTGAGCACTGGAAACAAAACCTGTCAGTTTTGGCAAGACTAAGTTAAAGTACCATCATCATTTAAAAAAT
>NW_004524687.1:9663603-9676574 GCF_000260255.1 Octodon degus
ATATATCACTTCCTAATAGAAAAATAACATAGATAAAAGGAGAGAAAGCCTCATGCAGAAAAATTAAGATTAAAAAATAAGGGAAGGAAAAAAATCAATCAAAATGCATTATGTATTAAGTGTGCCCTTTAAGCACAGAGGCCTAGATGAAAGCCAGCCCACCTGCACTACTAGTAAGCAGCAGTCTGCTTCGCCCTGGCTGCTGCCTGTCTGAGGCCTGACCAGCCCAGTAGGATAGTTAAGGTCTTACTTTTGCCCTTTTAAAATCAGACTCACTTTGGCTGCCAAGCACTCTGAAGGGACAAGGGTGCCTGGAAGTGGCCTCTCCTGCAGTTTGAGGAGCCCCAGCCTTTGAATAGCGCATGAGTCTGACCCTGCTACAATGCCAGTACCAAGTTGAGTTGCTGGCTGTGGCTGGATGACACGCAAGAGGGTGTCATCTCTGACTCTAATGGCATCATCAGCACTTCATGCCTATGTTGCACTCCTCAGCTTTCCAGCATTCCCCCTTGTATAACCTGACAAGCAGCTTCCTTACTGAGGAGTGATATCAGGAGGGAGAGGAGAGAGAGAGAGAGAGAGAGAGAGAGAGAGAGAGAGAGAGAGAATATATATCTACTCTGGTGTAAGGATCAGGCAAAAAGCCACAGGTCCTACCTCATTCAGAGGCTGGATGGGTGGAGGCTTGACTCCCAACCTGTTCTTCCAGTGGCAGTCCTTGCAGAATGTGTTGCCTTTTGGGGCTGTCATAGCAAGTTATGATACACCAAGTGGCTTAAAATGACAGAAATATGTTCTCTCCCAGCTCTGGAAGAACAAGTCTGAAATTAAGGTGTCTGGGGGGCCCTGCTCTCTTCCTGGTCAGGCCTAGCTTCTGGATGTTGCCTGCATTCCTTGGCTTGTAGTTGCATCACCCCAATCTTCACTTCATCTTCATGTGCCTCTCCTGGTGTTTCACTGTGTCTCTGTGTCTGAGTCTTCCTGTCGTTTGATGAGTACATCAGCTTTTGGCTTTAGTTCCCCACCTCCAGCCTAGTATGTCCTCAGTGTAACTTAATTAGTCACTTCTGCAAAGAATCCATTTCCCAGCATGGTCACAATCGAAAGTTCCAGGGTTTTTTTTGGGAAACTGCCCAGTCCACTACACTAAGCGCCCCCATGACCCCTCCTGCACTCTCAGGACTTGCATTCCCTCCAGAGTTTAGCCATCATGCTTCTGCTTTTTGTCTCATTCCTTCTCCACTTTGTGTACATTCTTTTTTTTTGCTGAAAATAACCATATGCTTGGAACAGGAAGGTATTGCACAGTTTACTTCTCCAAGCACCTGTAGTGGTTGTAAACCCATGTCCAGACTGAGTGTGTGAGCCTTTCCCACCACCTTGTCCTAGACACTCGTGCGTCTAATCATACCTCAAGACTGAGTTTGGCTGATTTGTTTACCTGGTACATGGCTGTCTTTGTTACTTTCCTCATTGATAGGGCAAAATATCTGACACCCAAAGTTAAAGGAGGAAAACTTTATTTGGCCTACAGTTTGTAGCTGTTTCCGTTCATAGTTGACTGCCTCCAGGGCAGGGTCGCCTCAGAGAGGCAGAGCACTGCAGAGGAAAAACAGCTTCATGGCAGGCAGAAGGCAGCATGAAGCAGCAAGCTGCAAGCAACAAGCAGTGACCCTCTTCTGGTCTCTTATATCTTATTCAGGTGGGTCGCACTCCCACCCAGGGTGGGGCAGTTTTAATCCTAGCATCACACCTTGAATCACTTCCAACATCATATCCTTGATCATAGCATCACACACCTGAGATTCAGTCACCTCTGCAAAGCTCCACCTATGATCACATAGCGCTTTGGGAGGACATCTACACACAAGCCATAATAATGGCCTAATACAAGACTATGCAGGCAGCGGTTCATAATAAATGCTGTTGCCTAGAACCGTAAAGCTCCTGCTAGGACACAAGGGGAAATTCAAATGCCATGTTCTTCAGAGGAAAAAAAAACCAAAAAAAACAAAAAAACAAAGTCAAATACACAACTGAATGAAATCTTTTGCAGTTTCCAGGTATGGTGTTTTTGTTTTAGCCCTTTCTAGTTTGTTCTTGCCTGGTGCTTCTTTCAGGAACAGCAACTGTGATTTTAAGTTCTGGAGGGTCCCAGAACTTCCACTTTGAGGATGTTTTTTCATATTCTAGTGCTAGTTCAGCAAGATGGGAGAGCAGGCTCTTTTTCTCCCAGGTACCAGATTTTCCTTGTTTGGCCATTCTCTCAAATGCTGATGTGGTTTAGGGCTGGAAGCGGTTTCCATGCCATGTTCTTTCTTTTATCCCCAACATGGAAAGAGGACATGGGACCACTACCAGTGATGAAAACCCTTATTAAGTGGTATGGTCACTTGACAACCCACAGATTTTGTACTTTCAGCTTTGTCTTGCTGATGCCAGTAGGGGTGGTGACATTGTCATCAATTTGATTTGGTGCAGTGGAGCGTTCTGGGCCCTCCATGGGAAGAAAGCAGAAAGGACAGAAGCTTGTCCACATCTTTCCTAATGATACCTATGAGCCCAAACTCCAAGTGTATTGGCCCTGCAAATGTTTGAATGGAGCCAAGTGGACCAGAGGCTTCTGGGCTGCATGAATCCTGTAGGTGATTCATATGGGGGCCAGTCAAGTAGGTAGGCTTTAATTATGATTCTCCTTGGTTGGAAATACTTTATAATGAGTTATTTTTCTATCAAACTTTAAAACATAAATATCTAAGTTCCAAGTTATATAACTAGTTGGATGAGGATGGTTCTAGTCCTTGCTGCCACGTGTTGGTTTGTACCTACCGCCATGATTCCAGAGTGGTCCAGTTGTTTTGCCTCAGCACCAAGAAAGTACCTGGGTCTTGCAGCTTCAGGTTTTTTTTGGTTATTGTTATTATTTTGTTTTGGTACCAAGAATTGAACTCAGGACCTTCCATTTACCAGTGGTTTCAATTTCAGGTGCTCTTGCTGTTTGCCTAAGAGTGTCAAGTTCTAGTCTCAGGCACCAACATTCTTCAGATGCAAGGACTGCCAAATACTTCTGCACTGCACACCTATTTCATGACTGTTTCATCCCCACTTATTCCTGGCATTCCCCTTTATACTCTTTCAGCCAAGGCTGAGGGCCAGAGAAAGTGGAAAGTGGTCTCCAGCCATGCCAGCTCCTTTCTCTCATGTTGAAGTAAGTTGAGCTCTTGGGGCTTGAGTCTGGGTCTCAGGCCCCCCATCAAAGGCTTTGCTGCTATTAAATCCAACTGTCCTCATTGTTATCTATATCCGGGGCTATGACCAGACCTACCACTGCTTGTATGGCCTATGGACTGAAATAGGTTTCACAGTTTTAAATGCTTAAAAAAATCAAAAGACAATTTTATGACATATGAAAATGGCATGATATTAAAATTTTAGTGTTTTTTGTGGAACCCAGCTGTAGCCACATTCTTTACATATTGCCGTCAGTTGACTCTGCACTGAAACAGCTAAGTACACAGCTGAAGCACAGACCTGCAGGCTCCCAAGGCGGAACAATTTACTCTTTGCTGGTGTCTGCCATCTGTGGTTGGTTCCAAAATCATCCTCATTGCTCAGAGGAAGAAGTTGGCATGGTCTAGTGGTGGCCTTCAGATGCGAACTGTGGGGCTTCTGTGTCTCTCTCAGCTGCTCCAGGACAGGCAGTAGCAGTCAAAGTTCTTAGAGCAACTTCGGTCACTGCCTGTGCATGTGTAGATATGCCTGTGCGATGAAAGCACGAGAGAATCATGACCACGGAAGGTGAATTAGACAGCTAAAACCTCAGCTCTGCTCTGGAAGCAGAGGCTGCAGAGGACTTAGCACTTCTGCAGGAGTGGTGGGGGATCATCACTGTGTTGATGCTGCCAACAGCAGCAGTTGTAGTGAAATGATGATGATGGCTTCTAAGAGAAGAGAGCATGCGTCAGTGTAGCCCGTGTTTGCTGTGGCTGGCCTGGCTGCACATTTCCAGGGAGTCCTCCATAGCTGGCGAGAGAACCAGCAGCACTCTGACCTGTTGCTACTCAGATGTCACTTTTCATGTGTGCAGTTTGTGCTCTTGTGCTATTTTGTTCTCAAATGCAGAACAGATGCCACAGTGAGCGTCACGGTGTGGGGCATGTGGACAGAGAGATGTGGGATGCCTTCCTTAGTGCTGGCTGTAAAGCCTCTTCAAAACAGTGTGAGAAGGGCCTGCAAGGTAGCTCAGCAGGTAGCACCTGCTGTGGCAGGCTTAGGGACCAGGGTTTGATCCTCAGCACCACATGCCATGGCAGCTCCACCCCTAGGTTCTCTGAGCTGACCACCAATTCTGGGCGTGGTGGCACATGCCTGTAATCCCAGCCCTGGGGAAGCTGAAAATAGGAGGATCACTCCGAGTCAGAGCTGTATAGTGAGACCCTGTACCTTATACATTAAAACAAACAACAATGTGAGAGGGAGGACATTTATTTGCCCAGAGATAAAAAGGCATCTATTACATGGAAATGGTTGGGAGCCCTCATATCTGCTTAGACTCTGCTAGAAAGCAAGCCTTACAGTCTAGGGCGGTAGAGGGCCTGTGTACAGCATGAGACCCTTCGGTATTTTGCAAAATTAATCGAACTTTGTCTCCAAAAAGTCCAGAGCAGTGAGGTACAAAATGCATTCCAGGTGTAGGAATCACCCTGCAATCTGCCAGAGCCATGTCTGCATGCTTCATGGCCATTTCTAGGAGACTGGGGGAGATGTTTCCTAGCTGTAAGCCAGAATTACATAAGAGAGATAAGACTTTATATGCATATTCCTGAAATTATGCATTTTATTTTCCTAAGATTCTTTTGTGATGACGAGAGGAGGATTTCTGCATTTTAAGAAAAGCTGCTAAGTGATGTTTCTTTTTCAAAGAACTCTTGTTTGTTTCTAAAAAGATTTGAGTAAGGCTATTGGTTAAGAATAGAAATTCCTTTTTTCAAAATTTCCACCCAGTCTGCTCAAATCATCATTTCCTCTGTCCAGCTCCATTCCTGGACATAGTCTCTGAGCAGACACGAGAAGTCTGTCTCTGCTTTATGAATGGAAGTACCTCTCTCTCTGCTCTCAGTGTGAACCAGCTACAAAATGAGGATACCTTAGGCTCTGCGGACCCAGAAGGGGGCCACTGAGCGGCCTGGAGGAGGTGCTTGGCCTCCTCAGCCCTGTCTGCAGCCCTCGGTTGCTGGGAGAGAAGAGCACTGCTGTTGTCAGAGTGATTACACATGCCTGGCATTTTAAAAGTGGGTTGCACATTTTTTTTTCCTTCTCTGGTACTCAGTGGTATTCTCTGCTTTTAGCATTTACATGGCTGAGTAAATGTTTTACAGCTGTTAGGTTGAACTCAGTTCAGTGTTTTCCCCATCCCCTCCCTCCCATTTCTACCTCCCATTTTCTTCTCTTCTGCTAGAGTGTTTATCTTAACAAAGCAGAATCTCACATGTAGATGAGTTCCCTGGGTACACATGCCAGAACCCGCTGGATCGGCCCAAAAACCTCTAGAAGATACACAGTCACAGTTGATGCCATCTCCTCTTGCAAAGCAGAAAACAGAGAAGTAGGTGGCTTAACCCGGGTCACTGCTGGGACTCCTGCTTAGGAGAATGGTGTTCCCTCCACCCTCTGTGCAGACCGTGGATGCTGAAGTGTGAGTCCCAGATCAGGGTGCACGGTGGCCGGTCATGATGCCACTGTTGGAATAGGGTGTCCGTGTGGAGTGTGAATTTTACAGGCCCACAGGTAGTTCCTGCATCAGATGTTTCTATCTATGGATTCCACACCAAATATTTGGCATAGATAAAGAGTCATCCTTGACTTCATCCCACTCCTCCTGTAGCCTGAGAATGACATGGGGGTTGGTTTGGCAGAGACACTTGCCAGCTTGCAGAAGGGACAGAGATATCTACAGGGAAGTTTGAGCCCTTTGATGTGTCCCACAGAGGAAAAGCTATCTGCCAAGAGGAGCCCAGGAAGCGCCTTCTGACAGTTTTGCAGCTGCTCTGGGCATGTGCCGGTGCTCACATGCCAGTTTCTGACCCCAAGGTAATGCCCTTGCACTAGGGTAGTGACAGCCCATCTTGTCTTAACACTTCAAATGTTAATGACTTAACATTTAAATGGTTGTGTTCTGCCCTTTTTTGGTTTTTAGGAAAGTTAAGAGAAGTGTAATTACCTGCATGGATTAGTTGGAGTAGGCTTGAAGTGAGGGGACTGAAGGGAAGGTCTCTCTTTCCTTGTGCCCTTTATGATTTATTCTCTGCAGAACATACGATCTTCTAATGACCTTCATATGTCAGTTACATTAGTTTTTATACTTGTTTGCTGTACTGAAATGTTTCCTCCATGGGAGACAGAGTTTTGTCTTTTCATAGCTGCTATTATTTGTACCTCTAGAACTGAACCTGGTAACTATTACGTGTTGAATAACTTTTGTAATTGAAGGAATTAATTTACTCTCTGGAAATATCTAATGAAGTCCAGAGAGTCCGTATTTGTTCCAGATGTTCAGGTGGTAGAATGGAAGTTGAGATGTAAGATTAGAGGTTTTCAGAGTGCACAACCTAGGACTTGCTGCAGTAAGGCAGCCTGTGGTCCTTCTACATGAGCATGCCAATTTTGTCAGAGAAACCCAGGCATGACAGTGATGGCAGGGCCGGTGTCTGGACATCAGCCTCAGTACTGCAGTCCAGCATTCACCATTGAGCCAGGCAGACAGAGCTCCACTCTCTTTTCCAGCATTAGCTCTGTGGAGAACCAGCCCCAAAGACATACAGGTTCATACCTGTGTGAATCTTGCCCCCCATGACTAGATCACCATGGTTGTGCTCAGCCACTGGGGCCTCCAGATCTGGTGACAAGGCTGCACTTCCATCACTGTGCATCTCTGAGGTTCCTTCTGGTTCACCATGCTGGAATAGAACACTCCTTTGGACTTAAAGGGAAGTTCTTTTTCTTTTGTTGACCATGTGGGGAAAATTATGCTGGATGGGTACCAATGGCACACTTGTGGGTATGTCATGGTGGAAGAAAACACATAGAACATTTTGAATCTGGAAAGTACTTCCTCCTGATTTTTCTGTATCAGCTGCCCTTCCTCTTTGATAATGGGTCCAGTGATGAACCTATTAGTAGTACCATGTATTAATTTCTTCAGTGATCACACACTGTCAGAACAGAGGGACCTTTGCCTTCCAGCTGTCATATGCAGGAATCTTCATGTGGAGGAAGCATTGGGTGTTTCTGGACCCTCAGGCAGGGAGTGGGTGAAGGTGGAAGGGTTTCACAGTGAGAGGGCGCTGCCTCTGGCTTCTGCAGCTCAGCAACATTCTCACTCAGGAAGAGCTGGATCCAACGTGAACATGTCTAACTCACACATCTTGTGGAAGCAGGGTTGGTAAGAAGGTACACTGCCCAGGTGGTGCAGAAATGGCAGCTCTAGTCTGGGGTGGCATACTCTGGAGTTCTGCTTTTCCCAACTGTCCTCTAGTCAGTTGATTTTACTTTTTGCTCTTTCCTTTAGAACATTTTCCAGTATCTATTGATCTGGCAATCAATTCAACTTTTGGGAGTTGATATTATAGAACTGTAAATAAAAGATAAGAGTGGTTCATGATCTGTGCATGAATGTATAGATATATAATAAAATGATTTGGATGGCAAAAAGCAGGGAAAATCTGAATGATAATTGAAGGGGAAGAGTTGAGAAAATTCTAGTTTATTTATACTATTAACTATGAGACTCACAGATTTATATCTATTGTCCTGAAGGGATGGGCAAGATGTAGAGTCCAGTGAGAAAAGCAAGAGAAATATGTATGATTTAACTTAATAGATATAATTTAATTCTGAGAGAAATAAATAGGGGTCTGGAATGAGAAATCTGAGAGTTAGAGGGGCAGTAATGACACACAGGGAAGGACAGGAAAAGGGGACAGCTGGTGCATGCCTGCCCGTCATCTGTGTGTCTGCCTATCATTTGGTTATGTTGTCTGCATTGGTTGTGTTGAATATGTAATAATGTAGAGGAGTAATAAGAGAAAAGGGAGAGAAAGGAAGATAAATTTCATTTTCTTATATGATAATCCCATCTTTTGTTCTGTTGTTCTTTATAAACATTGTCTCTATCTTGCTATTAAAGACAATCCAGAGGTTGCATAATGAAAACTCATTAGTTTTAATTATTTGAAGATGGTGTTTTAAATAAGTTAAAAAGAAATGCAGAAAATGTTTAAAAGTAAAATATTTGGAGTTAAGACAGGAGTTCTGGATATCATGAAAAATGAATGACTTGAAAATCACTTACATTTTTAACTTGTTTCTCCACTGTACAGAAGGTGTTTGTTTTCACCTAGTATTTCAGAAAAAAGAAAAATGTTTCCTTTCTTAAGTGTAGGGAACTTGGTGTCAAATTAGGAGCCCCCGCTAAGTCAGGGAATCTTCTGGAAGCAAGGAACCAAACAAAGAGGTTAGACTCCTTTGAGTGTGTGTTTGTCTGTGTGATTTTTTTTTTTTTTTTTGCTGCTGTAATAACAATGTGACTGTTTTCTTATGATTTGAATTCTTTCCATCCAGTTACTTTTAATAATTATTGTCTATATTAAATGATCTCTATTATATGTTCATATTTGAAACTGATGATTTTTTTCTACATAAAGAATGCATCTATGGTGGGCTGCGGAGATAGCTCAGGAGCATAAGTGCCTGCCTGGCAAGTGCAAGGACCTGAGTTTGATCCCCAGTACCACATATTGTGCTGGCCCTGGAACCCTGAGGGTGGGAGCACACTCCCTAATACTAGCACGAAGGAAGGCTGAGACAGGAGCATCACTATGAGTCCGAACTGTGTAGGGAGACCCTGTATCAAAACCAAAACAAAACAATGCATCTACATGTAGAATAACCAGGACATTGGACACTCAGTTGCTGCTTAAGAGAAGTATGGGGAGGATTAGATACAATTTCATATTCTCATTTGGGTGTAGATTCAGAGCTGATCCCCAGTAACTATACTAATTGATACCAGTAACTATACTAATTGATACTAATTGATAATATACTGATATTTCTATCAGTAGAAATAGTCATTGAAGCTATCATATCTCCTTGATTTTAAGATGTTCATCTGTTTGTTCATTGCAATCTGAATGCATCTTACTTCACTTGTATGCATCTATGAGGGTAATGTTATAAGTTAGTAATGGCCTTGTAAGTAGAGGTGCTGAAAATCCTGGTCATTTCAGTTCTGGATATTTGACTAGGGTAGCAGTCTATACAGTAGGGCCTTGGTTCAGACAAACCAGGAAATTATAACAGCATAAATCAGGAAATTATAATAGCATAAATCAGGAAATTATCATTAGACTGGCATAGGTAAGACCAAAGTCCAGAGTGGGATCTGTGCTTGGCTGACTCCATCTTTCTAAGTCTCAATGTTAATCCCATGGTGCCATCATTTTGGGAAAACTGGCCATGTATGGGGATATTTTTCCACCTCACGGAATGAAAAATCTTCTATGAGTTCAAAACCCAGAATGGTATGGAGGAGAAATTTCCTGTCCCAGGGGGTGGGCTGATCAGAGGAGGAAGTGCCTTTGGTGCTGGAAAGGACAGAGGAATCATGAGTGGAAAGGGAGGTGGAAAGATATACCTACCAGCTAGGTCACTTTTACTCCACATCCGCCCTCAGCATCCTGTTGAGCATTTCCTCTCGGCTTTGTTGTCACTTTGTTTCCTTGGGCTGTTTGCTTCCTCTCCCCTCGCCTCTGCCCTGGCAGCAGGCTAGTGCGTGAGGCTTCAGGGCTAATGCTCCTGTGTGTGTTGGAGTCCATGGTCCTTGGCTGCTTATCTCATGCCTTTTCTTTATGATGTTTCAGCTCATCCACCATACACCATGTGCTTTAGAGTGAAATTCTACCCACATGAACCCTTGAAGATTAAAGAAGAGCTCACAAGGTATTTTTTGTTTGTTTGTTTGTATGTTTAACTTGCCCCTCTAGCCAGCCAGGGCCTCTGTGTCTTACGGGCTCCACATACCTCTTGTCTAGAGACCATTTCCATGAGGCAGGCGCTGCACTCAGCATTTGGCTTGGAGAGCTGCTCTTACACTTAATTGTCCTAGAGTTTCTTTTTCAAACAATTGTCATTGGGAGTGTAATTATCTGCACAGAAAAGCAGTGGTTATGAGGGGGAGGTATTCTCTGAAAACATCTGACAGTGGGGTTCTAAAAATAAGTATACCAGTGTCTTTGGGACATGGGGAATTCATGGCTAAGTCTCCCCTGGACTGTTTCTTAGAACCAAGCTATTCCGGGAGGGACAATGATGCTTGAGCTGATGGACAACTGGTTGTCCTGCTTTCCTCTTGATGAACTGATCGAGTGGCCCGCTTCCCTTTGCTTGAGGATGCTCTTCAGCACAACTCCCCAAATTCCCCATTCCTCAGGCCTCCCAATCTCCTTCCCTCCACAGGGCTTCTGGGGGTTTTGCTTCCCTGAATAACTTGATGAGGCTCTGATTTTGGTAATCCCTATAGAACACTGGGTATAATTACCTCTTGGAACCATTTTCTTAGGTGCAGACTCAAGAGAAAAGCAAACACAAATGGTAAAGAGCATTGGCAGATGTGGTTAGGGTTGTTGAGTATTTTGCTTTCTTTTTATCCAGAGAGAGTCTCTGGTAAAGACTGACCCTAGAGAAGCCAATATGACTTTGGGAAGAAGCAAGTGATTCTGTTTTGGATTATTAATGTGCCCACAGCAGCCAGAGGAATGTATGTTGTAGGGGTGGGGATGAGGTGGAGTGTGTGAGAAGGTGGAAAAAGAGGCTGCGTGAGAATAGGATAATGAGAGATGGGGACACCTTAAATGTTGTTTTTAATTTTGCACCCTGGCCTGTGTTCTTATTTTACATTGAGGCAAAATTCATGTAGCATGAATTAATCTCACCATTTTAAATACACAGCTCGGTGGCGTCCAGTTCACTCATGGTGTTGGTCAACCACCCCCACCTTCTAGTTCCAGTGCATTTCTGTCACCCTGTAAAGAAACCCCATACCCAAAAGCAGCCATTTCACATCTCCTGTCCTACCTCCCGGCAGTCGTTAATCTACTTTCTTTATGGGTTTGCCTGTTGTAACATTTCTTATCGGTGGACTTATACAATATGTGGCTTTGGCCTGCTTTTGGATTTTTATTTAAATTCCTCTGTGGCTCTTTTTATTTACTCACTGGGAATGGACTCCATGAGCTACAAAACAGCAATAGAAAGTTGGGAGAGAGAGATATTTATTTTGCTTCAAGGATGGTAATGGTGTAATTAGGAAGATCCAGTAAAAAGGGAATGTCTTATTTTTTTTCTCTTTCTCTTTCTTTTTTATTTATTTATTTATTTATTTATTTATTTATTTATTGTGTGTGTGTGTGTGTGTGTGTGTGTGTGTGTGTTTGTGGCCAGCTCAGCCCACCTGGAGGCGGGGCTGACTGGAATGTGGTGCTGGGGGATTGAACTGTGGTCCATGTGCTTTGCTAAGCTTGTTCTAAGTAGGTGCTTTAGACCACTGAGCCATCTCACCAGCCCAGAATGCCTTATTTTTATCGTTTGTTTTCTTTATGATCTTTTCTGGACAACAGGAATTCAATATATGTCATAATATAAATTGAGGTTGAATCTTTGTTGTTCATAAAAATGGTCCCACATGAGAATAAAAGAATGCAAAGTTTTAGTGACTAACCCTAATTAGTTCCCTCTCAATTAAATTTGCTAGTGTTTTCTTGCCTTTGACTAAAGAGCTCGGGTATGAATAGGAAATTATTTTGAATATTTGATGTTTCCAATGGAAATTAAGATAGTGTCCAGCCTTTTCACAGGTAAAAAAAAACATTCTTTTTTGTTGGTCAGCAGCATCTTTAGATTTACAAATCAAGTGAGAAGCAGTGAATTGCCCAAAGTGATTAGAGTCTAAATCCTTGTTTGGAAAGCATTTGGCTTTTATTGTATTGCAGTTGTAATTTTGTTGTCAGGTTAACCTAAAATTTGAGACAAATATAATATACATGTGAGAAATCAACACTGTATTCAGGACTATGCTAGGAATAAAGAAATATTAAGCAAAAGCCAGGTTTAAGTGGGCAGAGCAAGAAAAATACTCATAAAAAGCGTTTGGAAATAATTTTTCATGTTTTCTTTTTCTTTCCGTTTGAACAATCAGTTTACAATTCTTTGTTTTCCTTGGGGTTTTATAAATGTCATATGCATTTGAATGTTACCAAAAGTACGATGGATTTAAT
Source organism: Octodon degus (assembly GCF_000260255.1). NCBI lineage: Eukaryota > Metazoa > Chordata > Mammalia > Rodentia > Octodontidae > Octodon > Octodon degus. The sequence goes on from NW_004524687.1 coordinate 9,675,936, forward strand.
TGTTTTAGTGAAAAAGTCTTTAAATTCATTTTAGTAAAGAAGCAATATCATTAATGGCAGCACAAAGATTTAGGTCCCAGATCCTCCTGTGTTTTGCTTGTTTAATCCTCTCAGGCTAGAGTGACGCTAAAGAAAGATGCATTAGTTTTGATGGCTGTTGTATTTAAAAAATGAGCATCCTGACCCTGAAGCTGTGGCAAAGCCTGGTGGATTATGTTGAATCCACAATAATCCTTGATTATCTCTGGAGATCACTTAGAACAAACACCAAGCTGTGACACGGGCTTATTTTATAAAACCTGATTTCTTAAATTATGAATTAGACCTCAACCATCTCATATGAGTAATTCTTTAAGCTGTTTTTCATTGCCAAATTTATCAAAAAGTAGAAATTTTTATTTCAATGCATACATTTAACAATTAGGAAGGAATCCAGCCCCTTGACATGTTGCCTGGTTAAGATCTGGTCATTTCACCATCTTCTTTTCTTCCTCTTCCTCTTCCTCTTCCTCTTCCTCTTCTTCTTCTTTCTTCCTCTTCCTCTTCTTCTTCCTCTCCTCCTCCTCCTCCTCCTCTTCCTGCTCCTCCTCCTCCTCCTCTTCTTCTTTCTTCTTCTTCTTCTTCTTCTTCTTCTTCTTC
>NW_004524687.1:9676714-9715027 GCF_000260255.1 Octodon degus
CCTCTTCCTCCTTCTCCTTCTCTTCTTTCTTCTTCTCTTCTTGTTTCTCTTCTTTCTTCTTCTAAAATGTATTTGGCACATTTCTTACTACACAACTCAGACTCATAATGATCCTCCTGTTTTTAGCTTCCCCAGCACCACCACATCCAGTCTTGGTGGCCTACTCAGTACACCCAGGAGTGGGGCGAGATCAGCATTTGGTACCAGGGATTGAGCCCTGGTCCCTGTGCTTGCCTAAGCAGGCACTTATTCTTCTGAGCTATCTCTCCAGCCATTTCCAGTGTTTGTGTGACCTTGGTATTCGGAACGCTCTAGGGCCCTGATCTTCAGACTGAGGCCCCCAGGCCAGTCAGATCAGCATTATTTAAACATTGGTCCCTGTTCCTGTAACTCCAGCGATGAGTCAAGCAGTCTGCATTTTTGTAAGTCTTCCAGATAGTTTAAAATGTTGCCCAAAATTGAGCACTATTAATCTAAGACATTTGGGATTTTGGACAGTATTAGTTTCTTTCAGAAGATTGTAATGTGTGCATTCAGTGAGTTATGACATAGTCACAAGTTTATGTCACTGCTCTGTGACTTTTTATTACTCCTGCTATCCAAGCACTCTTCCTATATCTTCCCTTCCACTCAGTCCTTGAAAACCAAAGATCTTATTTTATTTTTTCTCTGTAGATTTATTTTTCAGACATTTCATTTAAGTGGAATCATATATTATGTGGCCTTTGTGTCTGGCTTCTTTTTTATTTATCATGATGCTTTCATGATTCATCTATGTGGTAGTGTTTATCAGTTCTTTATTCATCTTTATGGTCGAATAATATTCTACTGCACAAATACATTGTGTTTGTACGTTTGTCAGTGGATGAGCAGTTTGGGTTGTTTTCACTTTTTAGCTATAATCAATAATACTGCATTGACCATTCCTGCAAATTTTGGTGAGGGCCAATATGTACAGTTGAAGTCAAGAACCATAGGTTTAAAAATTTATTACTCAGAGTGTGGTCCTGGAGCACAGCATGGACTGAGAGCTGTTAGAAATGTGGTATTTCAGCCGGGGATATAGCTTGGTAGAATAAGTGCTTGCCTGGCAAGCACAGGGTCCTGAGTTCAATCCCTGGTCCCGAAAAAAAAATTAAGACATGCGGAATTTCATGCCCTACCTCAGAACCTACAGAATTAGAATCCCCATTCTTACATATCTCAGTAACTCATATGCTGTTTAAAGCACAGGGAGTGGGGGGGAATATTAGCTTAGTAGCTAGTCTGAGTGCTTTCCTACCAAGTATCATCTTGTTCCTTTGGCCCAATGTACACTCAAATGAATACAAAATATTTAGGGACTTTACTCCCTGCAGATAGTTCTGTACTAAAACTGTCATCTGGGCCCGTGCTGTGTCTCCAGTGCTTAGCACAGTGATAGCAGGAAGCAGGTATGAAGTTAAAAGCTTCTGAATAAAAACTCAGTTAGCCACTGAGTCCTTCTGTTCACCCCATGTAGTTCAGTTTTCTGGTGTGCACAGTGCTGGACTCTAGGGCTGGCCGAATCTGGCACCCAAGCACACTAACCACCCTCTCTCTGATCCTTTATTTCTTTGCCTTTAAAATGAGGGTTGTGCATGTTACTTTTTATAAGGCTGAGTTAGGATCAAATCACTTAAGCATAGGAGTTGAAGTCTCCTAACAAGTGCCCAATGATATATCCAATAATATATCCATCTTAGAGTCTCTCTCTCTCTCTCTCTCTCTCTCTCTCTCTCTCTCTCTCTCCCCCCCAACATTTATTATAAGGAGTTGGCTCCCATGAGTATGAAGGCCGAGAAACTCCACAGCCTGCCAAGCAGGTGGCTCAGCAGAGCAAATGCATAGTCTGAAAAGCTGAGGTAGAGGGCATAGTGTCCAGTCCAGGTCCAACAGCCTAGAAACTGGAGCACTGAGGATAAGAGAAGATGGGTGTCCTGGTTTACAACCAAGCAGAATGGATTCAATCTTTTTTTCTCTGTTTTCTTCAGTCCTCAACAGACTGAATGGTGTCCACCCTACCTGGGGAGGGTCTTGCAAATGCTGATCAGATACTGATTCCTTCTGGAAATGTCCTCACAGACACTCAGGCATAATGCCTAGCTGATACCTGGGTACCACGCTCTAGTCAGGTTGACACATACAGTGTACCATCATCCGGTGGTCACTAGGACTGGCTGAGAGGTGCTTCAGTCCCCAAGAACATAGAAAGGAAAAAAATTACATTGGTTTCTGGGACTTAAATGCTGAAATAATACTGGGAAGAAGCTTACTTTGATGAGAAACAAGAGACCCCAGGCTTGAACCTAGAGTAGAAACATCAACCTGGCTAAGAAAGGCCAGGAACTCTGTAGAGGCCGTGCCCAGCATAGAGGACGCAAAGAGGATGGCAATGAGGTATGCCTGAACTGCAGATTGCAGACTGGAGACTCCTGAGTGGTTTTTTGTTCAGTGCTGCTGTGCTTTTGGAAACAATGGCACAGCGCTTAAAACCCCAGAATTTTCACTTGTAAATTCAGTTTGAGAAACTGGACAGATCTCTTTTGCCTCCCTGAGAGGTGAGGGGGCAGGAGCTGCTCCCTGCCTGCCTCGAAGAGCCTGCTTGGCCGCCACCTCCCCAGCGCTTCAGATCAGTCCTTCTCTGGCTGCCACTTGTGCCTGAGTTTTCACCCCCAGAAGTGTTGGACTGGGGCCCAATGCAGCCAGCTGCACCTGTGCACCCCCGGCCTCTCTGGCTTTAGTACCGCACCTGTTTCGATTGATGAATATGAGTCCATCTCTCCTGAGAGATGATGGTCTTGTTATATGAATTCCATGCATTCTCAGTTCTCCTTTTCAAGTAAGACTTGAGCAGTAAGGACTTGCTAGGAGATGATGGTGTGTCTGTCACAGTTTGGGGACAGTGGCTGCTGGGCCCTATATCTCTCTCAGCTGACCCTGGGCTTCTTTGGAGGCTGAGAAGATCTGTCTGGCACATACTGGGCTTCACTATCCTGAAACCCTCCACACAAACATTTCTCTGCCTGTCTAGGCCAGGCCAGGCCAGTCTGAGCTGCTCCCTCGGGCTGCTGTGCAGCGCTCTGGTGACACAGGTGAGCTCTGCAAGGCAGCCCTTCTCCTCCAGGCTTCTGCCAAGGCTTAGCAGTGTTTCTCCTCTTGTGTTGCAGGTACCTTTTGTATTTACAGATCAAACGTGACATTTTTCATGGTCGACTGCTGTGTTCCTTTTCCGACGCTGCCTACCTGGGTGCCTGTATCATTCAAGGTGAGTCTGACCCTGTGTGCCCATGCCGCCCTTGTGCCAGGCTGTCGAGCTTTGCCGGTGGGTGCCGCCCTTTCCTCCTGTGCCCACCCCTTTTGTGTCTATGAGGGAGGGCCTGTTGGGGCTGTACACTCAGCAGCAGAGGCCTCTGCTTCCTCTGGAGCTCCTGGGGTCTCAGTAAGAAGCTGGACTGAGATGGTTACAGTGGCCACTGCAGATACAAAGCACCCTTCAAGGCCTACATTAGAGCTTGGGAGCTGCTTTTGTAAAGAGTCGAACTTGTAGTTTTACAAGCTCTGATGTGGTATGGGTTTCTATGTCCTGAGCTCCAATCAACAGGGTGGGGCCTGATAGGCACAGGGAGAAGGAAACATGTTCAGAAAAGTAGCCATCATCCCTGACACCCTCACACACGTTTCACGTGTTCTGTGTATGTGTATGATGCATTGTGTATACGGACTCCTGTGTGTCTTGTCTAATCCGATAGCTTTTCCCAGCCACGCATGTGAGAAGTGAGCAGACAGGAACTTCACAAGCTGTGACAGCCCCATTTGAATCTTCCTTCTCCCTTCCTGGTTATTTCCTGTAGACAAGTTGCTCAAGTTCTCTAAACCATGGCATCTGCGTGTAACAGACAAGTTGGCCGCATCTCATCATTAGGTACTGTGATTTCAGCAGGACAGCCCAGGCCATTAGTAGCTGTCCTTTTAGCATTGAACATGTCATGGCAGGGGACAGCAAGTGCACTGACATGAGTGGCTTTTGACTGCTACTCCTGGGAAGGACAGTGTGTCTGGGGCCGGAGCTCCAGAGGCAGCATGTGGCTGAGGGGTTCTATTGCCTGGGGCTTGGTGGAAAGCGGCTGGCCCCAGGGACAGTCTGCAGGGACCCTGATGACAGCTATTTGTGTCTGAGTGCTAATGATACGTTTATGAGCAAGAAGAAGGGGGGAGAAGGGGAGGGAGAGGGAAGGGGGAGGAGAGAGAGACGGAGTACACAGCTCTGAGAGTCTGTTAGCGTTGTGATGATCTAGAAAGAATAACATAGAAGCTTCTCATGGGCCAAAGTGAGTCACAGGTGACGTAAACTGCCCATGACATCAGACTTCATTCACCATTTTAGTAAGAATTCCATCTTTCTCCTGGGAATCTCACCGGGGTCCCCACTGGTGCTATGGGGTGCCCTGAGCTGTGAAGTAGTTCCTTTTTTCCTGTTTCCAGGTACATTTGGTCCCTGAGAATTCCCAAGTGGGTTTTGTGTGTTGCTTTTTCCTCTTCTCTGGGAGATGCCCACTACCCACAGGTAGCAGATTTTGGTAGCAGCAGGAATCTCCTTGGGGATATTGCAGTGTTAAGTGGCCAGAAGGATTCTGCTCTTTTGAAAAGGGGCCTCGCTTGCCCCCAGTGAAGGTTGTTGAACGTCGCATTTTCTTCCTTGCTGATGTAGAGGGCACGTGACCAGTTCAGTGCACTGTCTCTGGAGAGAAGTGGGAATCGATACTAATCCGAGCAGCAGGTCAGCATCTGAGGATCTCAGAATGCATTTAAACATTAATGAATTATTGTCACGTCTCCGAGGACAAGCTTGGTATAGATCTGTAATGGAAAGTGCTCCATCCTCTGTTACATTTGAAATAAAGCCATGAGGCTCCACACGGAGCAGGGCCCTGCTTCATCCTCGTGGTGGTTATCATAGGCCACATGCACTGGGAAGGGAGGAGAGTTGGAAATGGCTTGGCAGACCTTTCCTCTCTAGAATGCATTCTTGTCTCTCTCGGTCATTCAGGGCAAGTTCACTAAAAGGTGGATCCTTAGCTTTCTCTAATGCTCAGGGTCAATATCAAGCAATTCTGGAGGTTCAGAACATGCAGGTAAAGACGAACATTGTCAAAACCATGCAGTGACGGGAAGGCAGAGTCTCTGGTTAGAATGCAGGAGTCACAAGAAGGTTCACAGTCTAACTCGCTGTTGTGCTTCTGAGCAATGTGTTTTAAGCTTTGGTATACTTAACATGTGTAGAAAACGTCACTCAGAGTTTTGTTATCTGTAGTTACTAAGTCCAGCATATAAATTCAATACATACAGAGTGCATTTTCTTTCATAATACAAGTTGTAAAACAAGCATACAAAACTCTTGGGATCTATGTATTTTATCTTTCTTTGTATAAATTGCTTTTCCTCTTGTTTCCTGTTCTTCAAAGCAGTTTTCCAGAGCTGTCTCAGGCAGCCTCCTTCCTGCCTGTCATTCTTTCCCGTACCCCTTTTGGGGGTGTTGTATGTGTTGCTTCAGGTCTGGGCTCATTTCCTGTTTCCTCCTGAGCTAGCTTTCCACCTCTGTAACAAATACCTGAAATAATCAGCTTGCAAAGAGAAAAACTGTACCATTGGCTCCTGGTTTTGGTGATTTCAGTCCATAGTTGCTGGGCTCTGCTGGTTGTGGATCTGAGGTAAGACAGCAGATCATGAACCAGGCCTGTGGCAGAGCAGAGCCGCTCCCCCCAGCACAAGCCAGGAGCAGAAAACAGGACAAAGAGACCACATTTCACAGTCCCCTTTGTGGACACCCCAGCTCCCAAATACCTCTCATTGTACTCTGCTTTACGTTTCTCACCTCCTAGTAGCATCAGCCTGAGGACCAATGTTTGATGCATATACCTTTTGGGGACATTCCAGGTCTTACATAGAGTCCAGTTCCATAGGAGTGAGTCTCAGGAAGCCTTTCTCACTGCAGCCTTCCTGTGTCTGGCACACAGTAACTTTTCCACCAAATCTTTTAAGGTAGGATACTTGCCTCAGTTGCTCCCATGAATATTTTCCCTCTATACTAGGGAGAAATCAGTCTGTTGAGAAGATACTCATTACCTCTTTCAGCTATATGTTCGTGGTTCTCCAGGCATTTCTTGAGTAGCCACTGGGTAGTAGGCACTGCAAGACATGTCCTTGCAGGAAGACAAACAGATAAATCAACCATCATGATGACGTGTCCATGACCAAATGGGGGGACACACAGGCTCAGTCCTTGCTGTGAGTAGCCTCCGGCAGCTTCCAAGCCAGCAAGTACAGGTCAGGCAAGGCTCCTTAGCAGATCTCCTTCAGGAAACTGTGTTGTCCTGTATCTGGAGTCCTGTGCACTCTCCATGCATTTCTTTTTTTTTCCTGTCATCTTCAGGCTTCTTTTTGCAGTATTTATAGTCTATTGTACTTCACCAGTTTTCTTGCAAAGAGAAATACTTCCTACAAACGTGGGTTGACCTCACCAACCCCTCTCCAAGCTGACAGGTTCTCTGAAGATGACTGAGTTTTGTCTGGGTGGTTCACCTGTGGAAAACGGAAGCATTGGATTGGATCATTTCCTAAGTACTTAGGTCCATAGGCGGCTCATGGAGGGCCACTCATGTGTATGTATGTGCATGTGTGTGTGTGGACACGGCATGTTATCTGTACTTTTTTGGAACTTAGATTCCAATCATCAGTTCATGGTTCCTGTTCGTTACTGGTTCCCTTGAGCCTATCTGTTGATAGTTGATTTCCATTTTTAAATTCTCCCTTTTTGTCCGCCTAAACACAGCAGTTGGACTCAGGTTCTCAGGTTCATCTCTGCCTTGGCATACTGCCTTTTCAAATAATTGCTATTGTTTTTTGTGTATGAGTTTCATCAACTAGGCGGGGCTATAGAGAAATGGTCAGAGACACAAGTGGGCAATCCACAGGAGTTGAAACTCTATCAGCTGGTATATGGAGAGATGCCCAAACTCCGTCTCATTTCTTCCTTTTTATGCTCAGAATACTGTTTTTGAAGAACTCTCTACATTTCAAGTGACATCTTTCACTGCTTCTCACCACCGCAGATGTCCTGCCAGGGGCATCTCCCATGCTTTACTTACAGATCCAGCCAACACATACACCTGAGAAGCTTGTGATGATCATGACTGATGCTGTGATTCAAAAGCACCTCACACATATCGTTTCTTGCACCCAGAGTTTTTCTAGGATATATGCCCAGGAGAGGGATTTCTGAGTCATAATACTGGCTAACTACTCCCACCTTGCTCTCTAGAAGAACAACATGTATTAAGACTCCCCAGAAGTGCACAAGTGTTTCTGTTTCCTTGTATTTTCACCAACTTTTTAATGTTTGACAATGTTATGGAGACCAAGTGACATCTTGTTTTGGTTTGCATGTCTTGGATTACTAAGGAGTTTGGGCATCTCTCCATATACCAGCCGATAGAGTTTCAACTCCTGTGGATTGCCCACTTGTGTCTCTGACCATTTCTCTATGGATCTTCCTGCCCATTTTTCCATGATTTGCAAGAATTTCTTTTTTGTTATAGACATTAACTCTCATAAACTTTAGAGTTTGAAAATATATTATTTCAACTTGACATCTCTCCTATGTTGTCTACAATGTCTTTTAATAATAAGTAATATTTAATTTTGGTATTATGCAATTAATCAATGTCCAATCTATGATCATTAGCATTTTGGATCTCATTTACTTATTAAATTTAAAAAATCTGTTATTTATTTATCTGGTACAGGGTCTTGCTATGAAGCTGAGCTTTAAAGTGATACTCCTATCTCAGCTTCCCCAGCCCTGGGATTACAGATGTATGCCAGCATGCCTGGTTTTGGTGGCCTGCACAGTGCACCTGGGACTCTGGGGCCAACATGGCATGCAGCTTTGGGGAATGAACCTGGGTCCTTGTGCTTGCCACGCAGGCGCTTATACTGCTGAGTTATATCTCCAGTCCCATGGTTCTTATTTAAAAACCCTTTTTCACGTGATATCTTTGCATCTTTAGGTTTTCTGAAGAACTGAAATTTAAGTTTTGTGAAGAAGCTTTGAAGAGCTGCATTTTGCAGTTATTGAATGACTTGACAATGATGGAAGAATAGAAATATTATAGAGGTGGATGCCACTTTATAGACATGCTCCATCCATACTATTTTTTCCTACTTCAGTCATGTTGGTGCAAAAGTTTGTGTGCTACAGCTTTCTCAGCATGTTCATTTTCCTCTTGTGGGGCTTGTTTCTGCCCAAGATACTTGCTTTTCTGCTTTTTTTTTTGGTAGAACTGGGGATTGAACTCAGGCCCTTGCGCTTGCCAGGGGCGCACTTATTCCACTGAGCCATCTCCCTAGCACCCTTTTCTGCTCATTTTTATCACAGGTGCAGAGGTCATAAAGGTCTTCATGGTCAGACATCACCTTTGCACCTCCAAGCTGAGGGCTGGACACCCACTTCTCCTAGGCCCTCAAAGTGCTTGAGAGGTACAGGCATTTCTTTTCACCCTGGAAGTTTCCAGAACTTCCTTGTGATAAAAGGCATCATTTTCATCCAATGTGCTATTTTGTACTTAAGTAGTCTGTAATTTAGAGAGCAATCCATTTATTTTTAAGTGCAGTTCTCCTTAGGTTCCTTCATGTTGTGATTTTTTTCGCTGAATAAGCCGTACTGCACAAGCCTCAGAGCCAACAGTCCAGGTAGATAGTTATCCTGTGAACACTGGAAACACGGGAGAGGATTGACAGTTTGTTTTTCAATTTTTAATGGACAAATAAAAAGTATATGTATTTAGAGCATGCGACAGGATGTTGAAATAGACATGCAATGTTAAGTGACTAAACTGAGCTAACTGACTTATGTGTTACCCCATATACTTATCATTTCTTGTGGTGCGAACACTTAAAATCAACACTTTCAGAGACTTTTGAAAATGTAGTATATAATTTTCAGTTGTATTCACTAAATTATACAATAGATTTCTTGTGCATATTCCAATTCAAGTAAAAGGATACGTATTTTGTGTCATGTAGCTAACTTTTGGGTATGATGTTCTTGACCGTCATTGATTTGGTCAGCTTTCCTGTCTCTGGAACAAAGTGACACTTGCAACTTGAAGGAGGAGAGGTTTACTTTGGCTCATGGTTTCAGAGGGCTCCGTAGTGTGCTGGTTCCCAGGCAGACACATCCAGGTGGGAGGGTGTGGAGAAGCAAAGATACTCAGTTCATGGTGGCCAGAAAACCAAGCAGGAGAACGGTGCAAGAGAGGAAGAGATGAGGGACCAGATAGCGTCCTCAGGTTCGTGCTCCCATGATCCTTCTACATGGCCTGCAAGGGTGCTTTACTAATTTCCTAGGTGTTACTTAAGCCAATCAAGTCGGTAGTCAAGATTGACTATCATGATAATAGTGATTATTGACATTGAGTGTCCAAAGGGTAGAAATGCTAAGCATCCTATAATTCCTTGGGAAATCTGAAATAATAAAATTGTGGGGGCTGGGGAGGTAGCTTGGAAGTCTAAGTGCCTGCCTAGCAAGCATAGGGACCGAGGTTTGATCCCCGGTACCGCATACCATGCTGGTCCTATACTATGCTGGTTGCTGAAACCGAGCGTGGTGGAGCACATGTGTAATCCCAGTGCTGGGGAGGCTGAGACATGAGGATCACTGAGTCTGAGCTGCGTACTGAGGCCATGTGCTTACTTACTAAATAAATACATGATTTTTTTTAAAATTAAAAAACCCGTGTAACCCCTCCAAATGCAAATGGAGTCCCCACTGAGAAACAGTGATATAAAGTGTGCTTTAACATATAGATAAGGAGAAGGAAGCACAGGGGAGACTGACCAGTGTGTAAAGCTGGACAGCTCAGCCTCATCCTGCGCGTGAGTCTCTAGAGTCCACACCAGTGGTGGTGAGCCTGTGGTGTGCATGCTGCAGCAGCTCTTTGTTACTGGAAACTCTGCCAGGTTCACCCCCGCTGGCCTAGAGGCTCAGGTTGTGGTCTGCACGTGGCCACTTTGGCGGGGAACACAGTCCAAATTGTACTTTTGGAGAGCAGGTGCTATTCCATATGCAGCCTGCTTGTAGTGTTTTTAATGATGTTTTCCTTTTTTGCTGGTTACAGCTGAGCTTGGTGATTACGATCCTGATGAGCATCCTGAGAATTACATCAGTGAGTTTGAGATTTTCCCCAAGCAGTCACAGAAGCTGGAAAGAAAAATCATGGAAGTTCATAAAAATGAACTCAGGTAATATGGGTAGAGATCTGAGAAATGAGAGAAGTGGGGGAATATTCTGACTGTGGGGAATGTGTAAATGTGTGATGCAAGATTATTGGAGTGTATAATAGTCAGCTGCTTCACATGTCAGGGCAGTATTTCTGGGTACTACTGAAGCACCCCAGTGTCCCCGTCAGTGACAGTCTCAGTAGTGTGGGTGGTGTTGGGGGCTGCTTATAAGCCATCCACAGCTAAGTCATATGTTTTCTTATACATATGGGTTTCTGACCACCTTGAGATTCTGAAAGTAAAATCTAAGGTAAATAAGTAATCCTTTTGAGTTGCAATTTTGTATTGCCACTTGTCCTCCTGTGGCCAGAAGTATTGATATTAAGTAGAATGGAGCCAATGGACAAGGTTCCCCTTGTCAGACTGTGTTGAATGGGACAGTTTTTCATGTCTTCTCCTCCCCTTGTCAATAGCATTTCAGAGTAGTAACTACAGGTGGCAGCTGTGGGAGCCTCACACTGGCAATGGAGTATTCGCTGAACACCAGACATCATTCTAAGCTCTTTGCGTATCTGGACTCATTCAATCCTCATAGTGACCTAGGAGCCAAGTGCTCTGGTTGTTCCCATGCTACAGATGAGGGAACCAGGCCATTACACACAGCAAGTGTCACATGTAGGCAGCCCGGGTGCAGTGTGTGTGCTCCTCGGCACTGTGCCCACCTCTGCTCAATCCAGGTCAGGGGAGTCAGAGTGTGCCGAGGACCCTTCAACTTGAAACTGAGGTAACTGAGATCTTGTAGTCTGCTGTTAGAATCTAGGTCCTGTGAAAATCATAGAAGAAACCATTTTGGTAATAATAAATGTAGGCAGTGCCTAGGAGAAGTATTGGTGAAAAGCTACTTCCATCTCCTGGGCATCTGGCAATTACAAGAAAATACTCTCATTGGACCAGCAATTCTGGAACAAGTGACTGACCCTCCAAGGGGATTGGCACCAGCTTTGTGATGCAGGCACGCCCTCTTCTGGTGCATTTGAGGAGAGTATTGTGTGGGTATTCAAAGCAGCAGTGTATTTTAGGTTGGAAATTTTTTGTTTGTTCTTAGAAATATAGACATCAAAACATATTGACTTGAGAAAGCAACCTACCACCTCTATGGTATTTTAGAGTATTGTCTCCTAATGAAAGACTTTCTGAAAATACGTAAAACTCTCAGTATTCTTTTTATAATTTGGAGACTGGGACACTAGAGGTAACAATAAAATTCTAATGTTCCAGGGAGAAGTCAAGGACATTTCCTTTTTATGGACTACAGGGAAAGAGCTGCTAGATGAGGGAGTTGCATTCATTCTGTGGATTGATACAAAAGGTCTTCTGGGACCATAATTTGTACGGGTTTACCTTTGAAACATACTAAGCAGTACCCATATGTGGAGCACTTACTGGAGGCCAGAGTGTCATGCCAGGAGCTTCAGGTGTACCCGTTCACCCAGTCCTTTCCAACAGAGAAGGCAAGCACCTGTAGTGTTTGCAGTTCTGGCTGAGGAGAGGACAGCATGGTGTGCTGAAGGGGCTTTTGCTGCTAGTTATCAGCATGGGAACACAGTGTTGCCAGACACAAGCATCTGCATCCTCGTGCTGTGCGGTCATGAGAAACAGGTGCTGGGCCTGGTGTACACTGTGTCCCTGTGGCAGTGACATCTGAGGATGGACAGTAGGGGCAGGAGAGCTCAGTAGTGTTTGCTATTAGAGATGCCAATGACCCACAAAAGAACTGGAGGAGACTGAAGTGAAGGAAGAGTATCAAGAGACATAATAGCAAGACTTGGTGAGGCAATGGATTTTATGTGGACATGAGTGGGTTGAGGAAGATCAGAAAACTTTAGATTGGACACTGTTCTGGCACCTCTGTTTGTGGCTATAGAAGTGTCATGACCCGGGGATCCTAGGCAGCCCTGGTTTTATCACTCTCCACAGTGAGTCCTGTGGCTTGACCAAAGCTGCTGTTTTGTAGCTCATGTGGCCCTGCATGTTTGGAATATCTAGAAAACCTTTTAAAGAAGCCAAAGCCCCAGGCCTGAGGTGTGAAGCTGGCAGATATCATGTGACGTTGCAAGGGAGGTCTTGGGATACTTCCTGTGCATGATTACTTGCTCTCCCTAGGAAGTCGTGTTTGATTTGGCCTCTGCAGAGCACTGAGAGATGTTAGATGAGGACAGGAAAATATGATGAGTAGAAGATGCCAGGGCAGAGGGAGAAAGGCTTTCTGTGGTTGGATGAAAACATACTCGAGAGCTTGAGCCTGCCCTGATGTCTAGTGAGCCTTTGCGTGGAGATCAAGAAGGTGAGTACAGACCCTGTGTGGGAAGCAGGGCCTTCAGTGCGATTGCTCTGTAGACCCAGAAGTGTTGAAACAAAGACTCCAGTGGAGGAATCCCATGCAAGTTTGGACCTGGGCACGCAACCTATCTTCAACAGTGACTTCATCATCCAAAAGCCTCGGCAAGGCAAGGGGATAACACAGAGCCACTGAGCATTTGCTCCAGAAGCTTCTGAGAAGACTCTAGTTGGCCTTGGTTGGGCTTGAATAGTCCCCTAAATAACTGCTTTCTTCCTCTCTGCTTTCTGAATCAGTTGAAGAAGAAAGCAAGGTAGATGGTGATAGAGATGCTGAGCATTATAGAAATGATGATGCTTTACAGTGAGAGAAATGCTTTTATCTATGGAGGTCTCATGGCCGTCTGAATTGTGTGTATTATAGTCACACTGCTGTCCTGAGAGAGGGACAAGGCTGCCACACCATCAGAACATTTATCAAGAAGGAATAAGAACTTCCCTCCCCAAGAAAGTTACACAGGAAAGAAGAAGGGAGCTCTTTGAGGGAAGAAAGTGAGAAAGAGATCCCTTGAAATTTTCAGGTGTTTCAAAATGCAATAGAAAATTGAACTTTTAATAGGTGTTTCCCTGGATAGTCTTTCTCAGATGTCCAAGCGATCAATGCATGACCATGGGAGTTCATGCCTGGATCAGGCGGTCTTGCTTAAGCATGTCACATCTTTGCAGTAGAAGGCAGGTTTCCTGCGATTTTGCAGTGAGTCTAAATTTCTCAAAAAAGTAAAGCCTATTTGCAGAAAGGAAACAAGGAATCGGGTGGAGGTGGGGAGCATGTATGGCTTGTGGTGAAGTGCCTGCTTAGCATTTGTAAAGCCCGAAGATTTATCCCAAGCATTTCTAAAAGAAAAAGAAGGGTTTATACTTCAACTCACTCTTGATGTACCTTCTATGGGTTTTGTAACATATGTCTGCCACTGCAGTATCATAAAGAAGCATTTCACCGTAATAAAAATCATTCTTCTTTATCTTCTAACTCCTATAAACCACTGATCTTTTCACCTTCATACTTTTGATTTTTTCAGAATGTCATAATTGGAATTTCACAGTATGTAGCCTATTAGATTGGCTTCTTTCACTAAATATCTTACAGGCTTCATTGAATCTGGTGTGCAGAGGATGAGGTCTTCACTGTGGGACTGAGTTGAGATTATTGTGCTTTATAGAGCCCTCTGGTGGCTAGGAATATATATATATATATTCCTCTTGGTTTTTGTTTTCCACAGCTTTAATCATAGCTAGGTTGATAGGAATGGCTCATTTTGTTAGTGCCAAGGTTCTCAGAGAGGGTTGAAGATAAACATAAGATTGGGTTCACTGTAAGGGGTCCCAGTAAACTTCTCCAGAGAGGTTTCCTAGAGCAGTGGTGGTAACCTACAGCACACGTGCTGCAGCAGGCTGTTTGTATCACTGAAAGCTCTAAAAGGCTCACCATCGCCGTCCTAGAGTTTCTGCTCCCGCTGTCTTGCCATCTTCTTCTCACCCATTCATCTTGTCTGTCACTGGGGCAACCCCCCACCCTGTTACATTCACTCCAGCCATAAATCATCAGTTCTTAAGAGGCAGAAAGCTCTGTGACAGTAAAGCAGTTCCCTGCCCCTGAAGAGCAGAGATGTCATCCAGTTATGAGTCCTGTAATAGCGAAGTGGAGTTCGTGCTGGCAGCAGTAGTGACTCAGGATGTTTGAAACAGAGCAGTTATCTCCTTTCTTCAAACTCTTAGTCCCTCAGAATCATTTGCAATAGCTTCTTAGCAAGGAATGCTAGGTTAAAAATGGCCTAGCTTGGGCTGGGGAGACAGCTCAGTGGTCTTAGCACCTACCTGGTAAGCTCAAGGACTCAAGTTCTATCCCCAGTATCGCATGCTTGCTGGCCCCTGAATCCCAAGCATGGTGGTGCACACCTGTAATCTCAGTGCTGAGGAGGCTGAGATAGGAGGATCACTAGGAATCTGGGCTGTGTAGTGAGACCCTGTACCAATCAAAATGTTTTTAAAAGGCCTAGCTTTCCAGAAGTAATGGGTCCTGCTGTGAAAATACTCTCTGCCCAATTCCTCTGATGAGCAGTCACACCACCATCCCCAGGAAATTCTTGGGTCAGTTTTGAGAAGAGTGTTTATTGAGTAAAAGGAAGATGGGAGATGACCAGTTACTTTGCAGTGCCCATCTTTCGTAAGATGTCTTTTTTTTTATATTATCACTTTTCCTCCCCCTGCACTGTTTTCCTTCCTGAGTCCCTTCCAAAATGCTTCTAGAGTCTAGCCATGCTCCCTGATAGGTTATCACATGCATTTCCATTTTATATTACAATTTGATATGATATCTTGATTGGAATAGGAAGTTGCAACCATTTCGCATTGTGTACTCCTTTTATAAAGGCTGAATCTTGGGGCTGGGGAGATAGCTCAGCAGTCTAAGTGCCTGACTGGCAAGGACAAGGACCTGGGTTTGATCCCTGGTACCACATGCTGTGCCAGCCTGGAACCCCAGGTGCACCATGCCAGCCACCAAAACCAGGCATGGTGGCGCTCGTCTGTAATCCCAGCACTAGGGAGGCTGAGACAGGAGGATCACTATGAGTACAAGTTGCGTAGTGAGACCCTGTACCAAACAAAGAGATAAAAGATTTAAAAAAAGAAAGACTAAGTCTTGCATTATGTGACCTAGCTTCAGGACTCTTTCCAGAGAAGGATGGGCCAAGGACAAAGGATGCGCACATTTGAATCGCTAACAATTTTATGCAGGTGAGATGGGGCTTAAGTGACCTGAAGGGAGAATTAGCAGTCATCTGAGTGCAATAGGGCTTTGAAGAAGAGAGGTTGTTTTGAAAGAGGGAGTCATCCATTACCTGCTATTCTAACTTAGAAGTCGAAGACTCTGAGCTTTTGGTGAGACTACAATAATGTATCTGTCCAGGAACTCATCCCCTTGTGATTCACCCTTGCCTGAATGCATCTTTCTTTTGATCTGTTTGTGCCACATGTGGTTACTGAAGGGTGGCTGTGTGGGGGGAGGTGCAGTGGTGCTGAGTACCTAGCAGCCTCCAACTGCTTTGCCATCAAGCTAAGACGCTTCACCGACCTCACTCCCGTGACCACATGCACTGAAAAATTTTATCTAACAATAATGTCTGTGAAGCAGCGGCTTGATTCTTTTCATTAATTGAGGACACCTACAGGTGCCATCAAGAGCCTTTGATTGTCAAGAGGTCACTAGTTCCAAACAAAGCAGACTGCAGTAGCCACTAGAAGGATGTTCAGAAGCCAAGGCATAGGGTTGTATAGTCCCTGGGCTATCCGCCAACCCAGACTTATGTCCTTCAAGCCAAATAATAGTTTTCAAAGTGGCACCAGTTGCCATAATGGTCTAGTTTTTATCTGCAGGTGGGGCATTTGGTGGCACCATTTAGTAACAGTCCCCTTTGAAAGAAATATTTGCTCTTTAAATTGCCACCCTCCCCACTCAGTCACTTTCCCTCTGCCTCCATAGGCACTGAATGTGTGAACAGCAGCTACCGTCTTTGACAGATAAAGAAACAGGGCCCTGAGAAGCTGCCCTACCCAAGGCTGCTGTCTCAGTTACTGTTCTTTCCTTGCTGGGACAAAATACTGGACACTCAAAATGAAGGAAGGAAGGGTTTATTTAGCTCACTGTCAGTGGAGATTTCAGTCCATACTCAGCTGTCTCCAAGGCAGAGTGGAACAGGGCAGAGCAGCCATTCATGACAGCAACAAAGAGCAGAGAGTGCAAAAGGCACAGCAGCTCAGGCAGCTAGCTAGCCTCTCTCCCTTCATGCAGAGTATCTGTCCCAGGGCACTCCCACCTGTAATCCCAGCCTTGGATCAAGAATCAATCAGAGGCCGGGGAGATGACTCAGTGGAATAAGTGCTTCCCTGGCAAGCGCAAGGGCCTGAGTTCAATCCCCAGTTCAAAAAAAAAAAAAAAAAAAAAAAATCAATCAGAAACTCCAGAAACCAGCTCATGACTGCATAAAGCTTTGGGGACATAACTAGACACAAACCATAATATTCCACTACTGGCCCCCCAAAGACTCATGCACATCCCTTTAGGCAAAAGACATTTTAGTCCATCTCTAAGAGTTGCCAAAGTCCTACAGTTTCAGCAATGCTGAAAAGTGCAGGTCCCAAGTTTCTTCCAAGATCTAAGGCAAACTCTTAGCTGTGAGCCCCTGTACAAATGAAAATTAAACATTTCTAGCATTCAGTGCACAGGATAAATATTATCACTCCAAAAGGTACACATAGGAGGATACCAAGTATTGGGACCATAGCAAGTTCAAAATCCAGAAGGGCGAACTTTAAGTCCTGTAGTTCCATGTGGAACATTCAAAGCAATCTGTAGCAAATTATAAGCTCCACATGGCTCTGGCCCTATGACAGTCTTGGTGGTAGCTTCCATGGCTTCTCTCTTAGACTTGCTTTGCACCCTCTTTGCAGTTTCCCTTAGATGATCCACATTCCTGGCTTTTCCAGTCTTCTGGGGTTGCCACTGAATAGGCTTCTCACTCACAGCTTCACACACTGCCCTCTCAGGAGGCCTTCTTCTGAAATCTAGGTGGAAGCCTTCTTACCCTCAGAACTCCTGAATTCTGCATGCGCCTAAAACCAGCGCCACGTGGATGAAGCCAAGGTCTGCTGCCTGATGGAGTAGTAGCTAGGCTTTCTTCTCTCTTGTCTATAGGGGCCAAGTGCCTAGATCACTGAGCACACTGGAGCTGATTCCTGGGAATAAATTCTCCATGCTGGCACCATTCTGGAACCTGGTGTGGCCACTGCCGCCATTCTGGAACATGGGATTCTACGCTTTCCTCTCAGGACAAAGTCCTTCACCCTTGCAATTCTGAGGCTGCAAAGGGTGGAAACTTACTACCTCCTGTGATGCCCTCAGGCCATCCTTTGCATGTTTGTGTTCTTTCTGGGCAATGGAGATCCTTTCAGCTGTATCTTTGCATTCTGCAGCTTTATTGGAGCTTCCTTTCTGGCCAAACCCACAACATTTTGTATCATCTTGCTGGGTTTTTTGTTCTTGATTCTCAGTATAAATCTGATTAAAAGCCCCCAACAGTAGCCATGCCACTGCTTCAATATTCAACTGCTTTGAAATTTGTTTTATAAGATTAATCAGCCCCTAGCACAATCTCAGTCTCAGGCAAAGCCTCAACATGAGAAAAATGCAGACAAACTTTCTGCCAAGCCATAAACACACATCATCTGGAGCCCAACAACCAATGCAGTCATTCTTATCAGCAGAAACCTCCCAAGCCTGGTCTTTACAGTTAGGACTTTTGTCCATCTTTTGATCTTCTGAGCTCTGACCATAATCTCCCATACAGAACAGTCAAAGCTCTTCTAGTGCTACTCTCACGACACCTCCAAACCTTTCCAATCTCTTCCATAAGCCATTCCCAAAGGCTTACAGTCCACATGGTCAGGTTTAGTCACAGCAACAACCCCACTTCTCATATACCAAATTCTCTCTTGGTTACTCTTCTCTCGCTGCTGGGACAAATGCCTAACACTCAAAATTTGGAAAGGAAAGCTTTATTTAACTCACGGTTCCTGGAGGTTTCTGTCCATATTCAGCTGGCTCAAGGCACAGCACCACAGGGCAGAGATCAACTATTCATGGCAGTGGCATAGAGCAAGAGTACAAAAGGAAGTAACAGAAGCTCAGGCAGCTAGCTAGCCTCTCTTCTCTCCTTACATTGTGATGCAGAGTATCTGCCCCAGGGCACTCACACCCATAATCCCGGCATTGGATCAAGAATCAATCATAAACTCCAGAAACCACCCATGACTACATGAGGCTTTGTGGGGATAACTAGACACACAACATAACAGCTGTATAGCCAGGAACCTGGAGAACATGACCTGAGTTTTTTCACACAGTGTTGAAATGTCTTTCTAGTATTAGTATTAGTATTAGTATTAGTATTAGTATTAGTATTAGTATTAGTATTTGGTACAGGGTCTCACTACACAGCTCAGATTCATAGTTATCCTCCTGTTTTCAGCCTCCCCAGCACAGGGATTACAGGTGTGCGCTATTATGCCAAAACTCCATGGCTGGTTCAGCATGCCCCGGAGCAGAACTGGCATGGCATGTGGTGCCAGGGATTGAACCCCGGTCCCTGCACTTGCCTAAGCAGGCTCTTAGTCCACTGAGCTATCTCACGAGTCCTGTAATATCTTTGTAAGAAGCTGCTGTCCTTTAAATCTTGGCCCCATGTGGAATAAGAATGTTGTCACTGTCTCTCACATAAGCATAGTAGTTATCTAAATTGGTAAGATTGTATCATGTTCTGCATGAAGAGATTTCCCTAATGGTGCCTTAGGGGTTTGCAAGAAATAATATCTCTCTCTAAAATAATTGGAACTGACAGATTGGGAACCTTTATTTCCATTTAGAGTGTAGAAAGCTGCTACATGAACCTTCCCTATTTTCAAAATAGCACTAACTAGCAAGGTAAATTACAAAAGCATAGTTTTGAGCCCCTTGGAGAACTGAGGATATAAAAAGCCATAAGTGTACTACAATCCAGAATGCCTTTCTGATGAGAAAAATTTAAAGCTGCACCACAGCTGAATTTAGGTAAAGTTTTAGGCAAAGGTAATTTAACTGGAAAGGAGAATTGCACATTCAGAAGGTGAGTATGATATCAGTTTTGTGGCCCCCAAGTTGAACCCTGGAACTTGTAGGTTCACATGGGTCAAAAGAAGCCAAAGCCATTTCTTTTCCTGCCAGTTGTGCAGAGGTCATTGATAGCAAAATCCACACCTAATGATTTGCATTAATTATTGGGCTGCTGCATGTTTTATGCTCCATGTGATATGTAGTGTGCTAGTGGGGCATCAGTAAGATTGTTCCTCTTTGGTTAAAGTCTTCACAACTGGGAAGATGGAGATGCACAGCTAAATACAGAATTGCTTGTCCTCATCTATGGGAGCTCTTAAAAAATAATTCAGCTAATCATGGCCTTTACTTGTAAAGGTTTCATTATCTCAGTGAGCATTCCCTGGAGCAACATTTGAAGGGGAAAAAAATCTTTATTTTCCATTATCAAATAAGGTTTTTTTTTTTTTTTTTTTTTTTTTTTCTAGAAACCAATGTCCAAGGGGAGATTTGAAGAAAAAAAATCTATTTAATTTCTCCTGGTCATTAAATGGTTTCTTGTTCAGTAAATCAGGGACCTAGGAATCTCCAGTTCTGTCTAGGTCTCTGCCTTTTCTCTCTTGGCTTGATTCCTTTGTTTATGAGGAAGAAGGGTAGAAGAGAAAGGGAAGAGGAGCTCTGTATTTGAATTCAATAAATACATTTATTTTGTAATGAAAGTTAAAATACTGGAAGGACTCTGAGAGAGGAATGGAAAGATTCCCAGATACTTTGAGACACCTTTTAAAAATCACCTTTTCCCAGCTATGTCAATATAGTTGATCACTTTCTGAGTTTATTTATATTTTATCAAGAGAAAAGTAATTATGCTGTCTGTGTCCCAAAAAGAAAATATTTAGCTGCCAGATGTTATGGTTTGTGTCTAGGTGTCCCCCCAAAGCCTCAGGCAGTCTTGGGGCTGCTTCTGGAGTTTGTGATTGATTACTGTGGGTGTGGATGCTGCGCTTGCCCTGGGGCAGGTAATTTGCATTACAATGTAAGGAGGGAAGAGAAGCCAGCTGCTTGAGCTGCTGCTACTCCCTTAGCTCTAGCTCTTTGCCACCACCATGAAAGGTTGCTTTCTGGTATGTGCTGCTCTGTCTTGGAGCCAGCTGAGTATGGACTGAAACCTCCAGTATCTGTGAGCTAAACAAACCTTTCCTTACTTCATTTTGAGTGTCAGGTATTTGTCCCAGCAACGAGAGAAGAGTAACTAAGACACCAGGTATGGTACATGCGTGTAATCTCAGCACTTGGGAGGCTGAGGCAGGAGGATCGCCATGAGTTTAAGGCCAACCTGGGCTACAGTGAGTTCATAGCCACCCTGAATTACAGAGCAAGATCTTATCTGAAAAAAAAAAAAATCAAAGGAAGGGCCAAAGGTAGGATTTGTTGGATTGAAAGAGCTTATACAGTAATGATCAAGATAAAAATTTCCCACATATATGTGGGATTTGAGTGAAATTTATGACATCTAAGCTGAAGAAATCTGGAAAAGCTGCAGAATCTTTATTTTCCTAAAGCAGACGTTAAGAGTTTATTTCTCATGAATACCGTGTAAGGTCACCATCCTTGCCTTGTGTCTAATGGAAGAGACACTTGACAGAGCATATGAGAAAGAATCCCGTCTTCAGTCACAAGGTTGAAGACATCTCTGCAAGAAAGGATGCAGAGAGGACGCAAGCCAGCCGTAGGCACAAGCAAGCAGTGCTTCTGGGGGCTCTGGGCTGGGGATACACGGATCCGCCATCAGAGAACGGCACTTGCATGTGGCACCCTCGGGCAGCTTTCCTGCCACCTCTGGCTCACGGGTAGCAGCAGGCCTGAGCTGGGGTTCCCCAAGTGTGAACAAGGAAGTTTCCAGAAGGAACTAGAAACTTTACCCCAAATCAAGTTACATGGCACATCTCACCCTCACAGCTACAACCTCTGGACCCCACTCTGTTGAACGGGTTTTTGCAGATGTGCACTGACTCCAGACTTAGCAGACCCTGCAGGAAGCACGGACCCAGTGAGCGAGACACTGGGACTCAGCCCTCCAAAGACCTTCACCAGGAGAGCAGCACTCACAGAGCCAGCAAGGCTGGACTTTCCAGGAAGCAAAATAGAGGAGGAATCATGCTCATGAAACAAGAGCATGCTACTGTTTCAAGACTCTAAAACTATTACATAGGAAATGAAATGCTTAATTGATATCTCATTGATGTCTATCAACGAGATGAAAAACAGAATGCACACAGGCAAAGAATGAATTAGCAGGCTGGAGGCTTGAATTAGGAAGCAACTTAGAATGTTGTATCAAAAGAGAGTATAAGGATGCCCCTGGACTCACTGGAGCAACATTTCAGTTCATTAAGAGAAAAGGGAAGATCTTGAAATGCTTTCGGGAGGAAGTAGATGAGATTCTGTCTTGGTTTAGAGGTCTGATGACTCTGGGTGACTCGAGGAGTTGGGGGAAAGTGCATCTGTGCAGTACGAGTGTGGACAGATTTTTTTTTGTTGTATTTTAGGGAAGGGTCTATAGGTGTTCAGGGTCTCACTGCTAGATCGAACTAATAATGATCTGCCTGTTTACAGCCTCCCAAGAGCTGGGATTACAGGTGCATGCCACCATATCCAGTCTCAACTGCCATCTCAGCTTGCTCTGGGGGCGGGGCTGGCAAGGCAGGCCTGGGGATTGAACCGCCGGCCCCTGTGCCTGCTTGTAGGCACTTTAATCTGCTGAGCTATTTGACTGTCCCGGGGACAGATTTAATACTGCAATATAAATTACATTTAAAAAAAAAAAAAAAAAAGGAATTCCCGTTGCTTTCCATAGCAAAGTTTTCCTGGTTGTTGAAGTTATATAATTCTCTGTGGAGAATGGTTTGGATTCTCCATAATGTGTAAAGTTCCTAGAGGTCAGCATTAGGAGTGTGGTTGAGATTTCCTTACAGAATGCAGGATAATAAAAGGTTAACATTTGTTGTTAAATTGCGCATTGTTATCTTCTAAGTATTTGTTGAGACTTCCAGATATAGTGTGCAAAATTGATCAAACAATTACGCATTAACTGTTCCTTTCAATAAACCAATAGAAATTAGTAGTACAGTTATCTTAGCTATCGTGTGTGTGTGTGTGTGTGTGTGTGTGTGTATTTCCCTTCTTTCTTTTCTCTTTTCTCTCCACCACTTCTTTCCTTTTGAGCAGTTTCTTTTCCTCTCACTATATATCTTATTGTACCCTTTGAATTTTTTACTCTTTTAGTTTCTCACACTAGAGACACAATATGATGTTTACACATGTAAGTTGTAAACACTTATGTGTGAACACTTATGTGTAAACACAGATATTTACACATGTGAGTCTGATTTGTTTCACTTATGGGGATGGTCTCTAGTCACATCTATGTACTTATAAAAGTCTCAAGTTTATCTTTTTGTATAGCAAAATAATAGTCTATTGTGTAAAAATACCACATCTTTTTTGTCCATTCTTCAGCTGATGGGCACTTGGGTTGTTTCCAAGATTTAGCTATGACAAGTTACACTGCTATAAAAAAAAAGAAAAAAGAAAAAGAAAAAAAAATACCTAGAACAACCATTGCAACTGTCATTCTACAAAACGTTTTTGGGGCCGGAGAGATAACTTGAGGGTCTAAGCGCTTGCCTGGTAAGGGAGAGGACTGAGATTCAATTCCTGGCACTGCATGCCTGTAATCCCAGTGCTGGGGAGACCAAGACAGGAGGATCACTAGAGTCCAAGTTGCATAGCAAGACCCTGTACTAGATAAATAAATAAATAAATACTTCATTAAAGGTCACCAGTACCTCCCTTTTTAAAAAAAATTTTATGTATTTGGTACAGGGTCTACAGGGTCTCACTACGTAAATGGGTCTCGTAGTGATTCTCTTGTTTTCAGCCTCTCAAGTGCTGAGATTACAGGCACATGTCACCATGCCCAGTCTCAATTGCCATCTCAGCACACCTTGGGGGTGGGGCTAGCACAGCACTGTGGGTATCAAACCCAGGCCACAGCACTCTGCCTGAGCAGGCACTGTAGTCTGCTGAACTATCTGGCCAGCCCTTAAATAAATACATAAATAAATAAAAGATTTTTTAAAAACACAAAACAAAACAAAGTAAAACAATTTTCTTCTACACAGGTCAAATAGGTGAACTCAGTCAGAGGTTATGGCAGGAATCATTTATTACCTTTATATTATGCAAATGAATCTACAAAGTCAATAAAATCCTAGTAAAAATACAAAAAGAAAGAAAGAAGGAAGGAGGGAAGAAAGAAAGAAAGGAAAGAAAAGAAAAGAAAGAAATATTCAAATGATGGAACTAAACAAAAAAGAGGATATAGAAGAATGTCCATTTTGTATCTGTATATTCAAAATGGTTAAGATAGATATATAGTTACATTCTCTTAATGAATAGAGGGATTTGTTCTAATAGTGTTTGTAAATAAGATACCATGTCTGCATCTTGTACAGCAAATAACCACTAGGAAGAGAGTATGCAGTGTGTTAATTATTGAAACTGTCCTACAAATTTGATTTGAAACTGTCTCATTGCTATTTGTCTCTCAATAAAATTATGGAGAAAGAAAGGAAGGAAGGAAGGAAGGAGAAAAGAAAGAAAGAAAGAAAGAAAGAAAGAAAGAAAGAAAGAAAGAAAGAAAGAAGCAAGAAAGAAAATAAAGGAATCCAGGGCTTCCCATGGAATGTCTGATGGTTATTTGCTCCCCACAGAGCTCTGTTTAGGCTTGTTGGTGGGGTAACAGAGCTGCTTGGTGTCTATGCTGGGCAAGAACAAATATTATTTATCCTGGATAATCCCTGGATGAACAGGAAAGAACAGATGCTGAACTTTGTTTTGTATTAAGATTGAATTTGCGAGGGCCTGCCTATTGGTAACTTGATAGCCTTGATTAGCTGTTCTGGAGTCCTGAGTTGCACGTGGGTGTGTTGTGGAGCAGCTAAGAGCATGAGCTCAGATTTCTTAGCAGTTTGCTTATAGTGAAAAATAATGGTTGGCTTTACTGGTTATTGTTTCCATATGGATTTCCCCCATATGTAATGCACTATTGCACATTTTATTGAAGTGACTCCATGTTTCTGTTGTTCGTTTTAACTCCCTAAACTTTGTGTGTGCTTTTAGGGGCCAGAGCCCACCGGTTGCTGAGTTTAACTTACTCCTGAAAGCTCACACTCTGGACACCTACGGGGTGGATCCTCACCCATGCAA
Source organism: Octodon degus (assembly GCF_000260255.1). Lineage (NCBI taxonomy): Eukaryota > Metazoa > Chordata > Mammalia > Rodentia > Octodontidae > Octodon > Octodon degus. The sequence continues at coordinate 9,701,307 of NW_004524687.1, forward strand.
GGTAACTGTCCCTCAGCAGTCAGAGTTGTTCCGCCTCATGTACAGAGAACTGGTGCGTATCCCTGAAGAACTCTCTCAGGAGAGTTCCACAGCCTCGCACACAGCGGCTGATGGGAAGGGACAGCTGTGGGCCCAGCTACGCGAGTTTGGAGGAGATTTTCTCTTACAGCCTGTCACTTGCTCATACCCTTCAATGTAGTCCTCGTAGTTCCCTAAGTCAGTAACCATGAACTTACGCATCAAGTAGAAAACAGTTTTCCTTTGGAAACTTAGAGAATTCAAATGTATTTTCAAGGCCACTGTTGTCCAGAATACATTCTTTAAAGATGGGAAATAGAAGAAGAAAAGGCAAATGTAAATTACATTATGGCATTAGGAGTTCTTTTATTCACATAATTCGATAGTATTTTTCTCAAGGGTGAAACAGACCTTCCTTATCAGAAGACAGAATTCTGGGGTCCATTTGGGAAATCCTTCTCGTTGTCAAGCTCCTAAAGTGATGATGTTATGTGTATACATTTTTCAGAAATGACTCACTCAAGCATTATTTTCCTTTGCATATTGTAACTGTGCCTCAACCAGACACTAGCACTAATTCTTTTTTAAATTAATTTTATTGAGAAACAAATAGTAATGAGATAGCTTCAAAACTTATTAGTAGGACAGTTTCAATGATTAATACATTGCATATTGTTGTCTTAGTGGTTATTCATAGTATAAGATGCAGACATGATATCCTGTCCAAACACTATTAGTACAAATCTTTCTTCTCATTGAATTAAGAGAAATTAGCTGTATATCTATTGTAACTATTTTGAATATACAGATACAAAATGGTCCTTCATTTGTATCCCCTTTTTTGTTTAGTTTTGTCAGAGATGGATATCCCATTGCTGTTTAAATATTGTAGGTGCATGAATTCAGCAAAATAATCCAATATAGTCCAGTAGTCCATAATAGTAGTAAGTTATCCATAGGACTGGTAATTTCAGAAGTTGTTGACATGAGCCTTTTTCAGTTCAGCATATTAATATGGCTTTACTTTTTATACCTCGTTTTTATACTTTTCCACGTAGGTGGCCCTCCTTCGTCTTCTTGTTTGGCCTTCATGATTATTAGAAAATATTTTCCAGATGCTCTTTCCATTAATGGTATACATCTTTTTATTCCACTTAGTGATTTTAATTTTATCCAGCCATTTAAACCTCATTGTTCTTGTTTATTACTTGAAGACTGACTTGATTTTTATTTTTGCTATTATTTCTTGGCCTTCACTTAATTGATCCATAAATTGCTTAGTATTCTTTGTTTAGGCTAGAAGCAAAGTAGGCTTCTCTGGGCATATTTAAATACTGAAATTACTAGAAATCCTGTGTGGGCTGAATCCTGTTATAGAAAATACCAATAGCGTTGGTTTCATTGTGTTCAAGAACTAATAGCAACCAAGGAGAGTTTACATGACACAGAGAGCCTCAAAGATGTTTGAAAGTAGACATCATATCGGGCATAAGCTTTTTCCAGAAGGTTCTTGGTGGGACAGAAGATCCATTATTCTTGAAAGGTGAAAGCCACATAATTTGGGGGCTTGTCCAGATTTCGAAAGCCCAGCATTTCAAGGTTCTATCCCAGGAGCCTCCATTGTTACAGTCACTGGACTTGACCAGAAACTGACCCTGGACGAAGATGAGCAAGGGTGCTGTGTATCACATACTTTTTTTTGCACTTAATCCAAAAGGGTTTTTATTTCCCTTTTTCAGGATTCAACAGGAACGACAACATTTTTAGGATTCACTGCTGCAGGCTTTGTGGTATTCCAAGGAAATAAGAGAATGCACTTGATAAAATGGTGAGTTCTTTGGAAAAACTGGCTTACTGTATTTCTTAATAACCTATTACCCTACTCCTCTTTAACCTGTGTGTGTGTGTGTGTGTGTGTGTGTGTGTGTGTGTGTGTGTGTGTGTGCAGTGCTGAATAGATTGTCTGCTATCCATTTCTTTTTACCTTGGAGCTTTTAGGATAAAGGCATGTATCGCCTATGAGTTGAATCCAATCTAGGTTGCCCTTCACAGGAGAATTGGGTTTGTCACGCTGAGGAGTCACTTCCCAAGACCTGGGCTGGGGGCCTCTGGGTTCAGTGTTTACTCACCCGAAGATTCTGCTGACGTGGCCAAATCTTCAGCACAGGAGCACAGTACAGGGCAGGGTCCCGTGACTGCTAGATCACTTCCCACTAGGTCTCATCCCTTGAAGGCCCCACCACCTTTTAGTGCCAAGATCCCAGCACATGGAAATTTGGGGGCCAAACCATGGTAGTGTTTTGGAGCAATTCCAGATCTACTGTCTTCCACTCACTTCCCTCTACTAATTCTTCAGTGGAAAAGCACTTTTTCCTTAGAGTATCAGTGCAGTTGCTTTTGGCAAAAGGTAGCAAGCTTATCTACCAAGAAAGTCTTACAAGTAAGAGGACTGGTGCACAAAGCCCAAGTCCACAAGTGGCTATCTTATCCATGAACTGAACTGCCCAACAAGTCAGGAAAGGTCCAGGTTTCCACTTTTTTGTCTGTGTTCAGGTTGGTGACTTGTTCCCAGATTCATGCTCATGAGATGGATGTCAGTATCATTCTGACTTCTTTCACACAAGTGTCAGATTGTGGAGGAGAGAAGCCCCTTCCATGTGTCTCTTTTTAAAAGAAGGGTACCTTTTTCAGAGTCTGCGTAGACTTCCCATAGTTCTAGTTAGGCAGGATTGGGTCACATGTGCTTACTAAAAAACCAGGCCTTGCTAAGAAGAATGGAAAGTCTGCATGTGTTTGGTGAGTCAGACCTTGCCCTTGGCTTGGGAAAGCGTAATGAGCACATGTGAGGGATGATGAAGTCCAGGTCATGCCAGTGAGGAAGTTGGAGGGCGGGTACTTCCAGTCCAGGGTTTTCATAGTGGATGGTTTTGCTATGCAGGGAGGAACGGTGGCTGTTCCGTGCACACTGGAATATTGTAAAGACTTCATTTCGTTCACTTGCAGCTTGTCTCAGTTCCCTTTCTTATGGCCCCTACAAGGCTTGTCACCCTGGGACTCACGGTCCTGTGGGCTTGCCCTGAGTACTCAAGCACTGAGGCCTTGGCTGTGACATTCTTGATGGGCAGTGGGCACCTTTAATCCCTGGACTGGAGATAGTCTCTTGTAGCCACTGGAGCCTCAATGTCATGCTTCTCTTAGCTTCAGGCTCTCTTCCATGGAGATATTAAACCCCTTCCTTCCTCAGCACTCTCTTTCACACCTGCTTTTCTTTGGTGACACCTCTACTGGATTAACATCGGTTAGCTATGCGCACTCCCTTCCATGTACCTCTTGCTCTATTTTTATTCTTTTATTTTATTTTATTTTTGTGTTTTAGGACAGGGTCTACAGGGTCTACAGGTCTCACTGCATATATTGGATTCGTAGTGATCCTCCTGTTTACAGCCTCCTAAGTGCTGAAATTACAGGTGTGCGCCACCACTCCCAGTCTCAATTACTGTTTCAGCACGCCCAGGGGCAGGACCAGCACGGCAGTCCAGGGGGATCAAACTCCAGGCCCCTGCGTCTGCCTAAGCAGGTGCTTTAATCCACTCAGCTGTTTGGCTGGCCCTTTGTTTTTAAATGGCAGCACCCCTCTCTTAAGACTCCCAATGCCTCTAAGCATCTTCTTTGCCTTCTCTGGCATCTTTTTCTCAGTTCATATTTTAAATATCTCTCTGTGCCAGTTGCTTTTTTCTTCGACAGTTAGCATTCTCAAAACTTTAAGATGTCACTTAAATTCTTTGACTCTTAGTGTACCCAACCACAGAATAGAGATTGGCTGTCTCTGGGCTGCCTTGGAAGGAGAGGAGACAGAAAAACAAATGAAATAATGGGTGTGAGAGTGCCTGCAGACCTGTTAGAACTTGTGATGTATGAAGTGTAATGGGGGAGGGGTCATTATCTGGCTTTCTTTTCTGTATTGTTAGTGCCTTGTGGAGATGCTCCACTGTTAATCACCTTCGGTCCATTTCAGAACGGCTTCCTTCAGGATTCCTATGGACTTGAGAGAACATGGGCGATTGCATGCTGCCCCCATCCTACTCTAGTGCTGCAAAGGTCTCAGGGGACTAGAAGAACGTTAGATCCTCAGGTTTCTGAATTGCTTGAACCCAGAGTTAGTTATGTTGGAAACGGGTGCATCGCAAATGCAGATTAGTTTCAGGTATTTTCCTTCCCTTGATGCTATTTTTCAACTGGGTATGGAGAAGAGTGGAAACTAGATAGTCCCTTTTCATTGATGAAAGCAGCGGAGTGTCCCAAGAGAATTGTACACCAGTTTTTCTCCCAAAAAAGGATTTGTTGACAATTGAGAATTATTTCTCCCATAGTTTTTTTATAGTTAGGCTACATCTTTCCTCCAAGGAGCTTGAGTGTTAGTAAACATTAACAACCAAAATGGGGGTTGGCTTGCTTGCCTTTCAAGGCCAGAGGAACATGATGACCTCAGATTCCGTTAATGAAATAATTTGGATTCAAGGTACCTGACCTTCTTATCCTGCCACATTTGCCTCCAAGAACCACATATGCCACATCACAAATTTTTCACCCTTGCTCTCCTGATTTACAAAGCATTGTTTTATTACACATTGAAATGCTCAAAATTGTAAGAACAACTTGATGAATGACAAACTGTGGTTGAAAACATGACTTTAGCTTTTATCTTAAGGAGCTGTTCCATTATAACCTTTTGGGTACACAGGTCCTAGATGCCTCTTTGGTGAGAAGATATGCATTCAGAGAGCAAATAATTCTGCTTGTATTGTGTTGATGCAACTGCTAGGACCCCGAAGTTGGGCGTTTGTGAGACAGCAGGTTCCTAAGGGAAAGCCAGGTACCTTGGTTAGCTGTCACTTTTGTTTTTCCTTCTGACCCAGAGCTTTTCTCTTTGTAGGCCAGATGTCTGCAAATTGAAGTTTGAAGGGAAGACATTTTATGTGATTGGCACGCAGAAGGAGGTCAGAGACTGTTTCCTTTATTCTTTACCGGTTGTGTGTCTGTGGGAGAAATTTAGGGATAAAATATGCCTTAGTGTTGTAGCCCCAAAGACTGGAATTTCTGAGTGTGATGCTGATGGAAACTATAGGCCAAAAGCATTTGAGAGGTAAATGTAGAAATAGTGGGTTGCGTGAGAATAAAGTAGGTGAGCAATGCCAGTTATGTAGCACTGGGTGTAACAGAAGGTGAGGTAAAGTCGAATAAAACATGGATCTCCGTAACCTTTGTACTGAGGTACAGAGGTATGAAAAAAATGCAGAATGCTTACACAAGCAGGATATCCAAAGCACTGGGGGGAGGGGCATGAGTAGTCTGTAAGCCCAACAGTCTAAAAACAAAGGGGTTACCAGAGAAAGGTTGCGGTTCACCAGGGAACACATTTAGGGGTGGCATTAGCAAAATGTTGAGCCTCAGAGCCAGCTCTGAAGTTTGAAGATTTTTCTTGCTCAGTTCAATTACCAGTAATCCAAGCATGGAAAATAGGTGTCAAGACTAATCCCAGTCTGAGAGAAAGTTAGATGATTGCTGGAGTGTTGAGGAGGATTGGGAAGCTGCTTTATACCAGAAACAGGGCTCAGATGGATGAGGGATGTCTAGTGGTGGGCAGGGGGGAGAGTTGGGGATACCGTTTCTACCATACTTTAAAAAAACACAGTAATGTTTGAAGCTACCTCAGATCTATGGGCAGGAGGCAGGATACAAGGTAAAAACCTGAAAGAAAAATATCAACTGTGTTCAACATGCCTTTTTTGCTTTGTTTTGTTATTTATTTATTTTTTTTTATTAGAAAAAAGCCATGTTGGCATTCCACACATCAACACCAGCTGCCTGCAAGCATCTCTGGAAGTGCGGGGTGGAGAACCAGGCCTTTTATAAGTAAGGAGCTTTTATTCATTTAATAATAGGTTTGAAAGGCACTGATGGAGCCTTTTATGTTTTGCAAATGGCTATATGTTCATTTCTTTTAAGAACAGCTTTTTGTTATATTGGTGTGAATTCCAAGTGCAGTGTATTGTTGTTGTGATTGCAGGTGTTGGCCTGACCCAGTCCTGAGCTCCATGCTAGGTGTTTCCCACAGAGCCGCTGTGCACTATTTTTAAAAAATAGTTTCTGTTGAACAAGTCATTGAATCTATTTCTGGTTTCTGGCCCTTCAGAATTAGATCTTTTGCTGGAGTTTAATATAAGTGGTTTTTACTTTTTAAATAGTCAGCAGATTTACTTCAGGGGGTGTAGGGGATTGAGGCAGGGAAGCAAGCAATATAGGATGTACACTGCAGCAGCCAGCTGGGTGCAGTTCTGCTTGCCTCTGGGGGGACTGGGTGGTGTGCCCCAAAGTTCTGGCACAAGTGGGCAGAGAGGCAGAGCTGTTTGTCTACTGTGGCCCCATTCATTTGGTTGAGGGTTGCTTTGAGGTTAGAGGTATATTCTTTGGCACTGGCTTATTCCGACTCTGGGTTGGATGTGCCCTTACAAGGAATCTTTGTCACAGACTCAGTGTGTTGGTAGTGGGAAGCTTTCAGACAAAGTTTAATGGTGACATGTTGTAAGGACCATGCAGGCCAGGGTGGAGGGGCTGCAGAAATCCCTTGGGGGCACCTGGGTTTCAGAAGAGTCTACACTGAGGATGTGTCCGTGGGACCCACCTTCTCCTCTGTGAGACCCGTCTGCTTCCCAGGGCAGCAGTGGCCAGGGACAGAATCAGGAGCTATCCTATCCACCCCACCCCAGTCACCAGCATGACTGACCCCTGGAACTCATCCTAGAGGCACCTGCTTGGTTTCCCCACACTGAAATTCTTCCTTACCCATTAGACTCATCTCACTGAAAACAGCTGAGTCTCTGAATCTCCTGGGATTTGGCTGACAAGGACCATCAGGAAAGGAGAACAGTGACTTGGATAATGATGGTTAAACCTGTTTTTAGCTACAGAATTGTTTCCTTGAAATGAGATGTAGAATGTGGAGATGAAGATAGAGATGCTGTGGTCATGGATAGTGTTGATTTGGGGCTGGAGATCAGAGACTTACATCCATTGCTCAGGTATCCTTGGGAGCTGGGGTGGCAGAGGTTAGTTTCGCCTGGACTTTCCCAGGGTTGGCCTTGAAAGCCCTGTGGCCCAAAAACCCCTTGATACTGGACCTCAGCAGCAGCATGGTGTGAAAACTGGAGGAGAATGTGCAGGAAATGCCACCTGTCTAGGAGGATGGGGATGGCGCTGTGGATGGCATCCTCCAGGGGCAATGCTAGCTCGAGGGCTAGTCTGTCTAGAGAGCGTTAACCATGTCAGAGTACAGGAGCACAGAGGCGGAGTCTGACACATCCCACCTTACAACCAAGCCTAAAGTTTGGTTTTGTTTGTTTTCAATTGTTTAAAAAACTGAAATCTAATTTACATGTTATAAAATTTACCCTTTTAAAGTATATAGTTATTTTTTAGTATAACCCAAGACATGATCCACACATTGTTTCCTAATTTTAGTTTTATCTTTCCTGAAAGAAGCTCTACACCATTAGCAGTCATTCACTAGCCCATGGCAAATACCAACTTATGTTCTATTTTTATGGATTTGCCTATTTTGGATGTTTTCATATAAATGGAATTATAGAGGATGTGGCATTTTGTTCCTAGCTTCTTCCAATTGACATAGTACTTAAGCTTCATCTATACTATAGCATGGATTAGTACTTCATTCTTTTTGATGGTTGAGTGATATTCCACCAGGTGGATTCACACCATTTTGTTTACCTGTCTTTCAGCTGATGAACATTTGGGTTTTCTCTCTTTGTAGCCATTATGAAGAATGTTACCGTGAACACCTCCATCCAAGTTTTTATGTGGGCAGCTCCCCTGGGTTTATGCCTCAGCATGGAATTACTCTATGATTAGTTCTTTGAGGTTCTGCTTTTTTGTTGTATTTCCTGAAAATTCCAGGTGTTGAAAACATATTTAACAGGTCAAATTGATAAGGCCTGGTTCATGTCTTCAGGAGATTTTAATTTCTTAGTAGAAACCAAAAGGAAGAGTGAAAATAAAATGGTAGAGGGGACTCTAGAGAGGAGGGCGTCTTGCTCCTGTGGGATTTATGGCCAGAAAACCCTGCCAGATGGAGGAAATGTATACTAGTTTGAATGTGGTGCCAGGGAAAGAAAATAGAGGATACCTGTTGGCCAGGGTGAGGCTTCCTGAGACTGGAACAAAGGGAGGGGAGGCAGAAGGGAAGAGTGATGGGCCAGGAGATCTTAGGCTAGACATGGAGAGCTGGGCCAGCAGGGAAGGAGAAGTGGAGGTGTGGAGGGTGTGGACGGTCACTCTAATGACTGTGGCTATTGGAGCAGGGACATAGAGGCCTTCCGGAGCCTCCTTCCTGGATGTGACGGGGAAGGACTCCCACAAGCACCTGCAGATTCTTTAGTGAAGTCATAGGGTCTCTGTAAGGAATAACTTAGAGACATTAACTTATTTTTCACACATGGTTTTATCACATGTAAGCAAGCCAGTAAAGGGAGTCAAATAAGGCAAAAGTAGAATTAGAAAGAGGGGACAGGGAGAGAAATATTTCAGTCTGGGGAGTGTGGTTGGCACTTGTGGGGCAAATAGATTAGCTGGCAGCTAGCAAGGAGGCCAGCTTGGCATCTCCATATTAACTAGACTAGTGAAGCAGAAGTAGTCACAGACATCCTTCCGGGCCTTGGCAGTTGTTTAAGACCCAGAGTAGTTACCTGTGAGCACACGTGGCAGATGTGTGCAGCTGCCTCTGCTGTAGTTAGGCTGTGGGGCGCTGCTGTTCTTGTTAGCACTTCTAATCCTACTTGCATTGATCTGATATACGCCGGAAGTTTTGGTTCCTCCTGCATTATTTCCTCATCATTCCTGTTCCTTAGGAAGAGCGAGGCGGTTGCTTATTTTGAGCCAGCTGAGCGACCTTCGACTGTGTGCCCTCTGGCCTCAGTCTTCTCATCGGTAGGGTGGAGGGGACTAGAGCTTAGTGGTGCGTGTGTGTGCATCCTGTGGCCTCGCACAGCGAGTGAGGGCTGTGGATGTGAAGGGACTTGGGTTTAGATCCCGCCTTTGCCACTTACTTGCAGTGTGGCCTGGAGCAAAATCTTTGAACTCTGAGTCTCTGCTTTATTGTCGCCTGTCACATGCAGTGGTAATGATAACCTGCCTTACACAGTCCGTTCTGCTGGGCATGTGAACACTGGTGAATGGTCGCTGCTGCTCTGACTGGGGATGCTGCGTGGGCACCGGCTGGGTGTGGAGCCTTCTTGCCTTGATTTCACAGGCCTCAGATTCTGGTCCCAGAGAGTGGGTGCCGCTTCCTCTGCTGCTCCAACCCTTTCCTGTGAAGACAGGGGACTGGCTCTGCCTGACTAAGCAGCACAGCTGGCCCTGGTTTGAGCTGGCACAGCGAGGGCCCAACGCTATTCCTGGGGTTGGGGTGCTTTCTCCTTCCAGTTTTGCTTCTGGGGCTGCACAATCCAGGCCTGTTGGCTGCTGCCTACATGTTCCCCAGGGTGCTTTTAGGATGCAAATGTGCTGCTGGCTGTCAGCTGGCTGGGGGCCATTGATGTAGTTGGAAAGCTTTGGCTCAGAGATCTGCTGTCTGGGAACAGAGCCCAGAAGCAGAAACCCTGAGTTTCCTGACGGCTCTAGATCCCAGGGGATCCCCAACAGACTGAGTCACCTGGCACAAGCTTCTTTTATACCACATGTTGTCCAAGTGCTGCCAGCTGCAGGCATTGCAGTGTGTGGTTGCTGGGCCTGGCTCTTGGAAAACACGCTGGATGGACTGTGAGATTCGATGGCTTCCCGCTGCTCTAACTGGGAGATATTTTATCTCATATCTGTTTATGCTGCATCTTGTACTAGGCACTGGGACATGAGGGTGGCTCATTTGGCCTTCCTGTCCCTCTGTAGTATGGAATTAGGACCAGGTGATAAAGGCAGCCCCTAGTAAGTTTCTCACTTGGAATTTGAAGTTCTAGAGGAACAATAATATAAATAAAGAACCAGGACTTGCTCCGTACTCTGGTAACTGCTTGACTTTACTGAGCACGTGAATTACCAGGAGATATTGTTTAAATGGGCATTTGGATTCTTCTCTAAGTCCTGGGTGGGCACAAGATTCCTATTTCTAATGGTTCCAGGGGGCAGCTGTGCTGCAGACGCACGGACAACCCTTTGAGCTCTGAGGGCCTAGATCTGTAGTTCTCAACCCTGACTGCACCTGGGAGTCAGCAGGGGACTCTTTTCAAATGTGCCAGTGGTGTGGGTCACTTGGACCTGTGGTCCTGGCGCAACATTTGCCTGAGCTGCACACCTGTGGCTTGCACCCCTTGACTCAGCCACTGCCAACTTGTTGCAGGCTCTGAGTTGTTTTCCCTCTGCCTGGACAGCAGAGGTGCCAGCCAAATAACAGACGTGACCTTGGACAAGGCAAAAGTCTGGCACAGGGAACTCCACATGGCTGAGCAGAGAAAGAGTCACATCATAGATGCCGAGGAAACATTCACTGAGAAGGTAGAACCTGAAAGATCCAACATTGCTGAACAGAGGAGGAGCTACACTGGAGAGACTCAGAACATCAACTAGAAACACTGAGAGGAGGAAAATTGATTTTAAGTAGAAGGACACATTGGGCCTGAGAATCAGCAGTAGTTGGAACCTGCAAGGAAAACATGGGGCACTGCTTTCAGAGGTACTTTCCACAGCCAATGGGTTGAGTGGCCTCAGTCCACCACCTGCCACCATTAACTGTGGAACGAGAGCTGCAGGGAACATCACTGTAGGGAGGGGCTCAATGTCCAGACCAGGGTCCCAGAGCAGCCTGTTGTCTCCAGGCCATGCTCCACACCGTCAGGTTCCCTGAGAGGATGAGGGAAGGGCAGCCTTGGGAGACAGCTCACTAGTGGCTGGAAAGCAGCCTGCATGTAGTACTGCTGAGGGGCTGGAGCAGGTGAACGGCGACTTGGCTTGAGCAGTCAGAGGTCAGGTTCATCCAAGTTACACAGGACTGGAAGATCACACTGGTACCTGTCCCTATCTATACTGGCATCTGTATCCAGCACCATTCTGGGGTGGAGTGCCACCTTAGATTTCCAGTGTGAGCAGAGTTTTGTCCTCGCTCGGACTCTGCTCCTTATGCTTAGCTGTGGAAAAGAACCATTCATTCAGAACAATAGAAAACTTTTGTTGTTTTCCTCTTTCTGTTCATCCCTCCATTTTTATCCCATTATTTCCTCTTCCTTTTCTTTTATGGGTGTGTGTATGTTTCTCTTCTTTTTGTCTTTTCTTCCAGTATAGTTTACAGAAGGTAAGGGAATTCTCTCTTGTCCCTTTTTATTCCTTCTATTTATATTCATACCTTTTAACTCGACTTGTTTTGTATTCCTTCTCAGTTTTTCTTTTTCTTTCCCCTCGTTGTCTCCCTCTACCTCTGCCCTAATATTTATACTAGTCATAGAATCCCTTCTCATCTTCTCACTACCGACTTTATACCCAGTTTTTCCCCACCTAAATATATAGCATGTCTTTGTCACCATTAGAATCCTTTGCCTCTCTCCCCTTTTCTTCTTCCCACACAACATAGCAGAGGACTTTTTTAAAAAAAGAAAAAACAACCTTTTTTCCTACTCTCACATTAATGCTTTTTTTTTTTAACCCTAAAAAGATAGCTGTCACTTTTAGTGCATATTAGCAGTAGATCAGTACCAGGGCTGTAACTGGACGTTTTGCTGAGCTAAAGAGAGAACCAAGTTGGCATGCTCTTGGCCAGCCCTGAGAGATACACCTGTAACTGGTTAGCCTTCTCTGCTGCAGCTGATTTGATTGCATGGGTAGATGCCTGAGTCAGTGACAGTTTTGTGCCAGTGAATTTGTCTGCTGATTCCACCATCATGCCCAGGGAAAGGGACAGCAAAAGTTCCTACCCCAAGAATTTGAACTGGATCAGACTCTGCAGGAATGCCTGCAACCTGGCAGAAAGTTCTGAGTGTGCAGTAGTTTCAATATTGTGGCGGAAGAGTCAGAGGAAGCATCAGGGTGTGTGTCCCAACTCTGTGGCAAAGAAGCAGCTTCGAAATCACACATGCAGGGGCTCTTTGGGTTCCTTAGTTTAGTCTGTGTTCCCATCAGATATTTTGTAGGTTTGAATTTGTGTTTGTTTCTTGCTTTATTTAGTTATGTGGGGTTATGTTATGTTCCTTTATGGGTTTTTGTGTATGTTAGGTTTTCACTTTTATGTACGTTTGCTTTCATTGGCTCTGATTTACCCAGTGTCTAGGTTCCCTCATGCATCTCAGCTCCCTATCTAGTTTCTTTACCATGAATCCTCAAAGAAATACTGTTATCTTATATATTTATTCTTTTCCCAAATATATAAACTCCTTCTCCAAAGTTTCTAATTTCTCATACTTAGCTCCCTCACAGTCACTCCACCTTCTGTAGCACTAACTCTCAATCCTCCCCATTGTAAACCTTTGGATCTCCTGTATCTTCATTGGGCTGTTGTCCTCTCTGTCCACAGTGTCTGACAACTACATAACTCTCCTCAATCCCAAAGTAAACCTCTTTCCTCTCATGTCTCACCCTTGCCCCCACAAATATCCTCTGAGAACTCTAAATGCTAAGCCTTCAACTCAACTAAATGTGCTCCAGTAGAGTCAGAACCAACATCAAGCTTTTCCTCTCATCCCCCTCTGTCCCCATCCTAGGGCCCTCCCTCTTAACGTCTCACGCTGCTCAGTCACCCACCTTGCATTCTCCCTGCATTTTGCCTACCTCGCTGCAGAAAAATCATAAATAATAAATGGTCCTTGTGTGCATAGAGGATAGACAAAGGAGGGAAGTATAATTGCAACGACTATCATGTGGAAGTGTTGAATCTGTTGATGCTGTTATATCCAAAAGTAATTCTCATAGCAAAACATAAGGACAGAGTCCAAACCATTTAAAGTGAACAACATAAGGAATAATTATGTTCATTGGACATAAAAAGCTGAAAATTTAAAGGGAGGAACATCCTACTGAACGTCTCCATATAAGATAAAGACTCTCCTCACTTACCCAGCAAAGCTATCCTTCAAGATAGATGGAGAAATAAGGTTTTTCCTTACAAATGACCAGCTCAGAAGATATATCGGTGCTAAAGTAGCTGTAGAGAAAATACTTAAGAAGAGTTTTGACAGAAACAATGAATCAGACCCAGCTGAAAACACAGAGGAAACTAGTGAGGTCAATAGATAAACAATGATAAAAAATATCAGAAAAAGGAAAAGGATTTACACCAACAGATAAAAAAGGCAATTATACTAAGAACATCAATCTCAGTAATATTTCTCAATGATAAAGGCCCCAACGCTCCAATTTAAAAAAACGTAGACTGACAGACTGGATCAAAAACTAGAATCCAACAATCTTTCATTGAAGAATCTCATGTAATTAAAAAAGATGCCCATAGATTTAAAAATTAGAGACTGGAAAACAACATTTCATGCATTAGGATCCTTAAAATAAGTAGGGGTAACAATTCTAATACTAGACAGAGTAAACAACAAGATAAAATTGATTACCCAGTCCTAGCCCAGGTCCCGTGAGTGTGTGGAGAGCTTCCTGCTAAGCTGCGCCTGCGGGACCACTCCCAGCCCAGGCGCAGCGTGGGCCGG
>NW_004524687.1:9723417-9727270 GCF_000260255.1 Octodon degus
AAAGAAAGAAAGAAAAAAAAAAACAGCAAGAAAAGAAATCTATGACAAAACATTTTGAAAAAGGCAAAAGTTCCCTAAAAATTAATAGTATACTAATAAACAAGCAGTGGGTCACAGAAGAAATCAAAGAAGAAATTTAAAAATTTGTGGAATTCAATGATAATGGTATGACTCAATAAAAACTCTGAAAAACTATGAAGGTAGTTCTAAGATGAAAGTTCATCACAATCAGTGCTTCTATTAGTAAAACAGAGCAGGCCCAAATAAAGAACCTTGAGAAATCTTAATATACTTGAGAATAAACAAATCAGTCCCAAACCACAATTAAAGAGGGAAATGATAAAGATCTGATAAAAAAAATCAGTGAAGGGCTGGTCTAATAGCTCAGTGGATTAAAGCGCCTGCAAGCAGGCACAGGGGCCGGGGGATTCACTCCCGGGCCTGCCGTGCGGGCCCCGCACCCAGGGCACACTGAGATGGCAATTGAGACTGCGCATGGTAGGGCACGCCTGTAACCCCAGCTCTTGGGAGGCTGTAAACAGGCGGATCACTATGAGTCTGATCTAGTAGTGAGACCCTGAACACCCTATAGACCCTTCCCTAAAATAAAATAAAAAAATCAATGGAATTGAGACTTAAAAAAAAAAAACCAACAAAAATCAGTGAATTGAAGAGCTGGTTTCTGAAAGAATAAATAAAATAGGGACGCCTCTAGCCAGGGTTACCAAGAGAAAGGGAAAAGGCATCAGCACAAATTAGAAATGAAAAAAGATGACATCACAATAAATACTATGGAAATCCAGAAGATAGTAGCTACTTAAAAATTTATATTCCGACCAAGGAACAAATTTTGACAATGTGGACAGATTCCTATGCATACACAAATTACCAAAACTAACCCAAGAAAACATAAGTATGCTTAACAACCCAATAATAAGCAATAAAACCAACATAGTAGTAAAGAACCTACTGACCAAAAGAAGCCCAGGACCTGATGTGCTCACTGACAAATTCTGCAACACCTGTAAGGATGTTATATCACTAGTAGTGCTCCTTGAGCTGCTTAAAGAAATTGAGAGGGACAGAGTGACTGCAAAATGACTTATGGAAGCCAGTACCACCTTGTTTTCAAAATCAGATAAAGACCCAACTAAAGAAAGAAAACTATATGCCAATCTCTCTAACGGAGTAGATGCAAGAATTCCCAGCACAATATTAGCAAATGGAATATAGTATATCATTAAGAAGATCATACATCATGACAAAGTAGGTTTCATTCCAGAGATGCAGGGGTAGTTTGACATACCTAGGGGAGTAAACATAATTCATCTCATAAACAGAAGCAGGGTCAAAAACCATATCCTCATATCAATAGACACAAAAAAGTCTTTCAACAATCTCAACACCCTTTATGATAAAAATTCTGTTTTCTTTTTATGTATTTGGTCCAAGGTCGATAGGGTCGACAGGGTCTCACTATGTAGATCAGACTACTAGTGATTCTCCTAATTTCAGCCTCCCAAGTGCTGGGATTACAGGTGCACACCACCACACCCAATCTCAATTGGAGTCTCAGCACGCCCTGGCCACTGCGCTCTGCCTAAGCAGGCACTTTAGTCCATTGAGCTATCTGGCTAGCCCATCTGATTAAAAACTCTGAAACAGGAATAGAAACACCATACCTAAATTTAATAAGAGCTATATATGACAAACCAATAGCCAGCAGCATACTAAATGGAGAAAAACTAGAAACAGTCCCCCTAAAATCAGGAACAAAACAAGGATGTCCCCTGTCACCTCTTCTATTCAACATAGTGCTTGATACATTAGCCAGAGCAATTAGACAAGAGAAAGAAACAAAAGGAATATAAGTAGTAACAAAAGGACTCAAGTTATCATATGCATATGACATGATACTTTACACAGAAGACCCAAAGAACCCCACCAAAAGCCTCTCAAAATTAATAACTAGCTTCAGCAATGTCGCAGGGCAAAGATTAACATACAAAAGTCATAAGCATTGGCGTACATTATTATCTTGATGAGAAAGAAATTCACAGAAGCTTCAACAAAAATGAACTGCCTAGGAATTCAGCCAACCAAGGAAGTGAAAGAGCTCTACAAAGGAAACTACAGTACTATAAAGGAGATTGAGGAGGACATCAGAAAATGGAAAGATGTCCCCTGCTCCTGGCTCAGCTACACCAATATTGTCAAAATGGCCATAATCCCAAAACTATTATACAAATTTAGCGCAGTTCCAATCAAATTACCACAGCATACTTACAGAACTAGAGAAAATAAGTATAAGATTCATGTGGAGCCAGAAGGGACCCACAGTAGTAAAAGCTATTTTGGGCAACAAGAGCAAAGCAAGGGACATAGCAATAGTTAACTTTAGTGCAAAGCAGCCATGAAAAGAGCAGCATGGTAGTGGAACAAAAACATACCTGGGTCAGTGGGACAGAACAGAGTATAAAGGAGCTTCCCAGACACGTTCAGCAGGGCCAGCCAAATAGCTCAGCAGATTAAAACACCTGCAAGCAGGCACAGGGGAGGGGGGGTTTGTTTCCAGGGCCAACCTTGCTGGCTATGCTGGCCCCACCCCGCCGCCCCCGCCCCTGGGGTACAATGAGATGGCCATTGAGGCTGGGCGTGGTGGTGCACTCCTGTAATCCCAGGATCACTACAAATCCAATCTAGTAGAGAGACCCTGAATACCCTGTAGATCCGTCCCTAAAAAAATGCAAAAAAAATCCCAAAAAACCAGACACGTTCAGCTACTTGACCATTGGCAAAGTGGTCAAAAGCATATATTGGAGGAAAGGTAGGCTATTCAACATGTGGGGTTGGGAAACCTGCTTATGTGTTTACAGAAGATTGAAACTGGACAAAGAACCTCAATACAGCAAAAGAATTCAATCAGTAAAGTGAAGAGACAATCTAAAATATGGGAAAATTGCCAGTTACTCCTCAGACAGAAGACTAATATCTAGAATATAAAAAAAAAACCTAAAAATAAAGATTTGGTCAAAAAATGGTCAAGAAAAAATGAACAGATACTTCATCTTGAGGAAGAAAGATAAATGGTTAACAAAGATATGAAAAAATGTTCAACATCTCTGCAAATTGAAACAATCCTAAAATTCCACCTTACTCCCTAAAGAATGACTGTTATTAAGAACTCAAGCACTAACAGATGCTGGTGAGGTTGTGGTGAAAAAGGAGCCCTCTGTTGTTGGTGAGGAGGTAAGCTAATACAACCATTATTGAAATCAGTATGGAGTTCTCAAAGAACTGAGTTTAGAAATTCCATATGATCCAGCATTTCCCCCTGCTGGGTATCTTCCCCATAGAGCTTAAAACAAAATACTGTAGTGATACATGCATGTCAATATATATAGCTCAAGTTCAAGGTCTTGAGTTTGATGTCTGGAACAAAAACAAAACAAAAACAATAACGAGAACATTTTCATAATAGCTAAATCCTGGGAAGTTGAAAGAATTAACAACTGGGACCTGCTCTTACTGAGTTTTTTCACATCAAAAGTAATTACTAACAAAGTGAAAAGGCTACCCACAAATTTGGAAAAAAATCATGACAAGTACTCAGACAAAGGTCTGCTCTCTAGAATTTATAAAGAAGTAAAAAACACTAGGGCCCCAAAATTTAAAGACCCAATCCAGAAATGGGCATCTGAGATGAACACACGCTTCTCAGAGGAAAAAACTAAACAAGCGAATAAATATATGAAAAAATGCTCCACATCACTAGCCATCTGCGAAATGCAAATTAAAACAACATTGAGACATCATCTCACCCCAGAAAGAATGGCTATCATAAAGAAATCAC
>NW_004524687.1:9729215-9738463 GCF_000260255.1 Octodon degus
AAAACAAAATAGAAGAAGTAAAGCCGTGCTGTTATATTGAGCTGTAGAGGACTCAGGTCAACAATTTCTGACATTGCCAGTCAAGCAGAAGACCCAATACTATTATGGACTACTGAACTCTTTTAGAATATTTTGTTGAGTTAACACACCTATAATATTCAAATAACAAAACTTAACAAAAAAAGGGTATACAGATGAATGTCCATTTTTTATCTGTGTATTTAAAGTGGTTAGGATAGATATATAGTTACATTCTCTTACTGAGTAGAGGTATTTGTTCTAATGATGTTTGTAGATAGGATATCATGTCCGCATCTTGTACAGCTATTAACCACTGGGAGGAATGTATGCAATGTGTTAATTATTGAAACTGTCCTACCAATTTGATTTGAAATTGTCTCATTGCTATTTGTTTATCAATAAAATTATGGAAAAAAATAGCTAAATCCTGAGAACAGCCTATATACTGATAAAAAACAATTAGATTAAAAAATGTGGCATTTGTATACAATGGATCATTATTTGGCTATAAAGAATGACACATTTGACACATTTGTAGGGAAATGGATGTACCTGAAAAATACATTGTTGAGTGAAATAATCCAGACACACCAACTTATATACCATAGGCTATCTCTCACTTGAGTGAAGCAAAATACAAACCAAAAGAATAATAAAGAATAGATAGAAGGAGACGAGGTGTCAGATCTCTTTCGATAAGGAAGAGGACAAATAGAATAAGAGCATGGGGTGAGGAGGGGAAGAAGAAATGAGAATAAAATATGCTGGACTGGAGAGATAACTTGGCGGTCTTAGTGCCTGCCTGGCAAGTGCAAAGACCCAGGTTCCATCCCCCATACCACATGAAAACTGGGCATGGTGGTACATGCCTGTAGTCCCAGTGCTGGAGAGGCTGAGGCAGGAAGATCACTACGAGTCTGAGCTGCATAGAGAGACCTTGTACCAAATAAATAAATAAAAGATTAAAAGAAAGTTAAAAAAGGAATAAAATATGCCATATATAGGAATCTAATAACCTCAATAAATGTAAACATATATGATAATGTGAGCTAAGATTAATAATATCTATAAGAATGAAAATTTGGGTGGGGAAAGTGGAGGAGGAAGAGGGAGGAACAGGAAGGAACGGGGAAGGAGATTTGAAAAAAGGAAATAATCTGTAGTGTCATGTTCTGTACATCTGTACTAATAAAATAAAATTAAAAAAAAACTTAAGTGATACAAAGTGTTTCTTTTGAGGAGAATTGAAATGTCTGAGTATTAGACAGTAGTGACTGATATTTTGATTTTTGTTTAGACTTTGGGATTTATACTAAAACCCACTAGGTATGGAGTCTAAAGCCATGAATGCTTGGCGTTTAGCTCATATCTCAATCAGCTGTTGTTCAAGAGGGACTGCTGTATCCAAGATTGTTACTACGGCCTTCCATTGCTCTCTGGATACAGCCCAAAATCCTCAACAAGGATAAGAGTCAGACCGTGCAGACTCAGACTGGTTATCTCTCTTGATTGTCTTTTCCACCTTGTACTTTCCCTTCTTCAACTAGGAAACAGGATGTTTGTCTGTGTAGTAACAAGAGCCATAATAAGGGTAAGCTGAGTGTGTGCACAGCAGCTCTCGGTTCTGCAGATGCCCATGCTCAGGGCTTTTGAGTCTGCTGGCCTCTCTGCAAGGCACCCGCCCTCTCTGTCTCCAGGTTAATATCTTCCTGCCCTGATGTACAGTTCAGATGCTGTTTTCTTTGGGCATCTTCTATGCCCTGCCCCCCACTGGCTCAGCCCTGCTTCCCTCTGCTCCTATCAGCCATTCCATTCACAGAAAGCCCCACGAGCATTCATGTCCATAAATATGCATGGTCACTGGATTTGTTTTAATTTGTTCTCTGCACCTTTCACCCATGAGTGCAGAGACTGTGTGTATCCTGAGTTGAGCTTGGTGTGTGGATAGGTGTGGTGCTAATTTGTGTTGGCAAGGCAGTGAGCAAAGTTGCATCAGACACAGAGGTGGAAATCCCCACCTGCTGTGTGCACATCTGTGTTCAGTCTCAGAGAGAACACTGGTGTGTGTGACTCTGTACGTATCAATATGTTAAATAAGCCTCAATTCTGGGAGACAAATGTTTTTATTTAGATTTAATAGCATAAGGCTTAAAGTTACTATAAGAGGAGGCATCCTCAGCTGTCACAGTAATTTGGGGCCTCTGTACGGCCTGGGGCAGCCCATGTTCTCAGTTGTTTTCAGCATGTTGTCATTTTGTTCTTTTTTTAAGACTATGGCTCAGAGGTGCTGAATCAGTGCTTGGCTAGGCTTCCTGCTCCTTGTGTATCTTAGTCAACTACCAGTGTGGATTCTGTTAAAGGGCATTAGGTCATGGTGACACAGAAACCAGCAGCCACGCTGTGGCCATATACTCTCTTGGTTCTCTGCCTGAGCAATAGATACACTGGGTCTTTATACTGCAGCAGGTGACCTATGATGCCAGGAAACTGCTTCCTATGGCAGTTGGCCCAGGCACACCAACATAGTGTCCCCAATTCCAGAGAAAATGGTGTCAGTCACAAAATCCCATCCTTTCCATCTCTCAGTGTAGACTGAGGAAGAGTCCCTGTGGTCATCAGGATTGCACAGTCCTTTTTGCAGGCCCTGATGAAGTAATGGGTTATAAAGACAAATGTGTGGATCATGACTAGATCCTCTCAAAGAGGATGAAAGGAACTAACATTAGTGACAGCATCAACTATAATACAAGTAAAGTAACTGTTCTTTTATGACACTTTTCTTTCAGTGCTTGTGTGTGTCTGCTGAGTCAAAATAGGAAATGCATTTCTTTCTTCTAGTCAAAATAGCTGATTATCACAGCCCACCAGCATGTCTGCTTTGACTTCCCAATGTCACTACCACCTCTGCTTTGCTTTTTTCCTAAAGGTATGCAAAGTCCAGTCAGATCAAGACTGTGTCAAGCAGCAAGATATTTTTTAAAGGAAGTAGATTTCGATATAGGTGAGTACGAATGGTTCCACTGCGGCATTGGGTCTGGGTAAGGCATGGAAATGTTCCACTTGTGAACAAGGCTCTGAGGATTTAGATCTGCATTAATCACTTTTGCAGCCATTCCACTGACCTGCTATTTCCATTCCATTAAGCCTGTGGCATGGGTGTCCTCCACCTCCATAGTGACTTCTCCTACGGAAGAAGGGGAGGTATGGAGTATAGAGATGACTCAGATCATGATGAAGTCAACAAAAAATGGCACACATGTAGCCCTCCTTCTATAAATGTGCACATATGTTGTGTTTCTGTCTTTTTTTAGTGGCAAAGTTGCTAAAGAGGTGGTGGAGGCAAGCTCCAAAATCCAGAGGGAGCCTCCTGAGGTGCACAGGTAAGTGTGGTGGTCCCTTCCAGCTCAGATGGCTTCTGGGATAGGCAGAGGGGTTGACTGGTGGCTTTCCAAGAGCGACAGGTATAGCTAGCTGGAGCACCTGATTAGTGAATGTGAGGCCCTGGGTTTGAACCTGAAGGCCACAGACACACCAAAGCCTGGCTTTCCCAGAACTTCTCAAGTCCTCCATGTGTAATGATGTCCAGCATGAGGTAAAGACACTCTCAGCTCCCTGTAAGTCTCCCTCAGAGTTGGCTGGGCTGTGACGTGAGCAGTGCCAGGCTCCTGTTGGATTCACATGCTCTGTGGACAGCAGTTAGGCCTTTGTGTCAGGGGAACTCCATGCCTTGCTCTGGCCACACTCCATCATCCACCCTTCTAGAACTGCCCCAGACCCATCTTGTTCCTCCAGCCCAGGCTGATTCACACAGGGAAGAGGCTTGCATGGCATCAGGTCCTTTGCTGTCAAGGGCCACCTAGATGAATGAGGTACTTAGTCATCATCTACAGAAGGGCAGCATGTTTACTGTGATGACAATCTGTATTTAATTCTTAGGAATGAAATATTATCTTGGCTAAGCTGGACTTCACCACAGTTTATGCTAAGCATTGCATATTCTAAACTGCACACATGCTGGGTATCGTATTGATGAACATTCTCACCATACCATTCCCACCTGCATTAGGCAAGACCTTCCACCATAAGCTAAATTTTTGCCAACTTGTTAGTTGGTACCTGTCCTTCCCATCTTTGGGACTTGGAGGTGTGTCCTTTATGCCTCAGTTTGTCTGTTATCCATTTCAGCTCAGTAGTTAAGACGGTGCCACTCCTCCTTGTCCCCTGGGTTTGGCGGCACAAGAGGCACACCCTTCAGGGAGACTTCTTTTAATGCCTCCTTGCCCTGGGCCAAATTGAGGTTTTCTGCAAAGTAAAAAGGAAGGAGAAAAGAAAATAATATAACAGCCATTGCAGTCTTTCCTGTATACTTGGATTAGAAGTCACCTTTCACTAAGGAATCTTGTAGTCTGTTGCTGCTACTGTATTGAATCTTTTCTTTTAATTTGTAAAAATCATTATTTACTTATTTATTTGTTTGGTACAGAGTCTCACTACGCAGCTTGGACATGTAGTGATCCTCCTGTCTCAGCCTCCCCAGAACTGGGATTATACTCATGCACCACTATACCTAGTTTTGGTGGCCAGCACAGCATGCCGGGAATTCTGGGGCTGGCACAGCATGTGGTACTGAGGATGGAATCTGGGTCCTTGCTCTTACCAGGCAGGCACTTAGATTGCTGAGCTATCTCTCCAGCCTCAGAAAATTTTAATCTTAAGGAAGTGACTTACCCAGGTCTTAAGTAGTATCCATGGCAGACTTCAGGCTAAAACTCTGGTGTCCTAGATCTAAGTCTTGAGTTCTTTGCTCTTTAGCACTCATCACCCTGAAAGCATTAAGCATTTACTTCCAGGCTGGTAATCATGGCAGGGCTACCCTAAGCAGCTCAGCTTTATTCTTCATTCTTCGTTTTCCAGCTTGATGCTTTAGTATTTGACCTCAAAAATAAAAAGGAGGGCTGATGAGATAGCTCAGCAGTCTAAGCACCTGCCTGTTACGCTCAATTACCCGAGTTCGATCATTGGTCCTGCATACTGTACTGGCCCCTAAACCGAGCATGGTGGTACATGCCTGTAATCTGAGTGCTGGGCAGGCTTAGGCAGGAGATCATTATGAGTCCAAACTGCATAGTGAGACCCTGTGTCAAAAAAGAAAGGAGGAAAAATACTTGGTGCTGCAGGAGTTTTGTGTTTTAAACAATGTTTTCAGAGAGACATACTCAAAAACTGTAAGACTCTCTAAGAGTCTCATGGTTACCATCCATGGGATAATGAGAGAAGAAAATAATGGAAAAGAATGCAGTACTTTTCTTCTAAATTGAGGTTTCAAGAAATAATTTAAGGAAATCAAGATGTTCTAGCTCAGGACTCCTCACACCTTAGTTTACACAGGGGCCACGTGCAGTTGCAACCAGGTTCTGCTTCAAGCACCAGGTCATGGCTGGGAGCCTGAGTTTCTCCAGCACCAGGAGGAGGCTGCCTGGCTGCTCTAGCACCACCATCTGCCAAGCCAGGCTCTCAGTGCCGTGTGTCATGGATGAAGGGAGCAGGTTGGCCAGAGTAGGAGCTTTTCTTGGAGGCAGGGAAGCACCAAGTGCAGGAGGAAAATGGACCTCTGCTGAGCACTTGTCAATTCAGTTTGGCCTTTCTGAAGTACTCTACAGTAACCCCAGATAGATAATGAACTAGAGGCCCTTGAGCCCCACTTTACACATTGCCTTTTTCTTTCCCACCACCTCCTTGTGTGTGCAAGAGTGCACACCTTCAGGATGCCTCTGGGCCTCGTTTCTTCGGCACTGCCCTTCAAATGTCAGGCAGTACTGGGAAGAATGTGGTTAATGTAAGGATGCAAACATAGCCAATGTAGGAGGCAGGAGCTCTGTCTGTCCTGGTCATCTCTGTTCCTGCAGCTCCTAACAAAGTATTTGATGCACAATAAGCATGAAGGCATGTGTGTTGGAGGGCGAGTGAACGAGGTGCTCAGGGTGGCGGCTGCTCCCATGGGAGATTTCTCACAGTGTCTCCCTGGGGGCAGCATTCTCCAAGGCAGTGTGGTGGCCACAGGCTGGTGATGCTCGATGCTTTCCCTGCTAGCAGCCTTTCATTTCTACCCAGTTGCACAGTAGGAGATTGTTCTTCCTGGACAATTGCTTCATTTTCAAACTTTTGAGCTTCTTTTTATTTTTCATTTATATTAGTATGTGTTTGCTGTACATAATGAGCATATTCATCCTGCCAAAAATCTTTGATATGGCTGTCAAAAGAGACTGTAGTGTGTTCCTCTCTGGTGGTGGGTGTTCAGCCAGAGTTAGTCTGGGATGATGACAACAAGGCCCTCATTGATACTCTTTCCTTACTACTTCTGAAAGGATGGTGAGTTCAGGGACTCATACTTCTTCTGAGGTGTGTGTGTAGAAGTAGACAAACACATACTGAGGACATTGTCTTGGGATTTTTTTTCTTCAAAAATAGGAGCAGAGGTTGGCTGGCATTAGCTCATTGATCTTTGTTGATGACAAAATCCCCCAATAAAGTTCTCCTTGGGATTAAAGTACTTTTAAAATTACATAGTGCCGGGGCTGGTGAGATGGCTCAGTGGTCTAAAGCAACTACTTGGAACAAGCTTAGCAAACCACAGGGACCAAGGTTCAATCCCCCAGCACCACATGCCAGCCAGTCCCGCCCCCTGGTGGGCTGAGCTGGCCACACACACACACACACACACACACACACAACAAATGTAAAAAAAATTTTTTAAAAAATTACATAGTGCCTTACAGATATAATGAAATCATATTATCACCTGTCATCCAAAAGTAGGAGGCTAAAATCTGAAAGACACATGTGCATTAGAATCCTGAGCTACTTGCAGAAGTGTCCCTTCTTCAAACTGTGCAGCCTCACTGTCATCTCAGTTTCTCCCACCACAAAGACAGGGTTTCCCTTACCTATTATGCAAGTACAAGGAGAAGCAAGTTGAAGTAACATGTGTACATATCACTTTGAAAACTAGAAAAGGGCCATTTAGATTCTGACATTATGTTTCTTCTTAGGACAATGTACTGGTGGCTCTGGCTTTAAAGAAAGCCTATGTGAGTTGGCACATTTTAAAAGGTTGCAAGGGGAGAATTAGGTGGAAAGAGAAAGTCATCCAAAGGAGATAACAGATATCTTTACTATAAGAGAATCCTACACACCAGGTAGCTTATAAAAAAGAAGGGGTGTTTCTTCTCACTTTAGGAGGCTGAGAAATCCATGAACAAAATATTGACAGAGCTGGGATCTTGTGACATCTACTTTCTCCTAAATGGTGCCAGTTCACTGTGCCCTTAGGTGATAGAAAGGCAAGACAAGCCCTAGACCTCTTTTATGAGGTCATCATCCCACTCGAATGGCTTTGTCCTTATGACCTTCTCCCCTCCAAAGGCCCCTTTTCTTGGTGCCACCATGTTCGAGATTAGGTTTCAGCAAATGAGTTTTCAGGACAGGTGAACATGTGGACCATAGCAGTGAGAAAAGAAGAAACTTCAGAGCACTGTCCTAGCTGTGCTTTCTCTTTCCCCAAACTGTCACGGTGTCTGGTGCCAGGCAGGAGTCCTATACATTTTATGTTCCAAGGAAATCCCCTGTTGTATCCACCTTTGGATTTCTCTGTATTGTGCACCCTTCAAGGAAATAATGTTCCCTTTGCTGTGATGTTTCTCGGGCTTGTGATGTGCTGGACAAGTCATCTGGCCCCACCTGAGCAGACCTCAGCCACGCGCCCCTGTCTGTGGCCCTCAGCCTTGGCAGGAGCAGAGAGTGTGGAGCCTGGGCCAGCATCTCCTGAGTGCCTGGTGCCAAGGTGCTCATCACTTGTGAGCTCAGTCTGTCCCCAAATGAAGCAACTGCTAGACACAGTCATACTGTGTGGAGCAAGACATTTGCCATCTCCTACTAAAGGATGTTGGGAAGATGCCTGTTCAGGTTTGGTATGACAGAGGCAGTGACTGCTGGGGGACAAGAATAGCAATTTTTAGGGGATAGCCCAGCTGATGATGGGCAGAAATGGAGCAGAGCAATGCGGAGTCACTTTCACAAGAGTGGATAGAAGGGCTGCTTCTGCAGAAAACAGCACAACACGGCAACATGCTGTGCTCTGTGGAGCAGGAGTCCTGATCACAAATTTCTCCTCCTCTTTCCTCTTTCTGTCTGTGAGGATTTTCCTATATTCACATTTGCCAGTCAGTTCCACTGTGCTCACTGGGACTTGGCAAGGCCTCAGCTTCCTGGGACATCATCCGTGACCCTCCTGATCCTCACAGAGGATCAGCTGCCCTGCTGTGGCGTCCCCAGGAGACCTTTGGCCATCCATCTCCTTCATTAGATGTTGTCCAGTGGTAGCTGCGGCACATGGATAAATTGTTTAGTGAAGCAATAATCAAGACCAGTACTTCAAAACAAATGATGTAGAATTTTAAAAAGGGAGGCACATAACTGATTGCTGTTGTGTGATATGCTCAATTTTGGTTGTATGTCTTACTGTGTTGGTGTGTGCATGTGTATATATAAAAAGTGATAAGAAATATATTTTATAATGGAGGTCTCAGACAAAATAACCAAAATTAAGACCTAAACATGAGTTATTAAGGAGAGAGCTGCAGTTCCCTGGCATGGGTCAGACCCTCTGATGCCTACACATCCATTGCAGCATAGGTGGCTCTAGAAGGGAATCGTTAAGGGCTGCAGGTGGAGCAAGGCCCCATGCACTTGCCTCCCGGGACCAGCTGCAGAACTTCTGACTGGAGATGCTGACAAGGGTCCTGCTCCTCCTTCCCCCATGCCATACCTCACAGAAGTGCTGTCAGTCACCTCTCTGGCCAGCCCAGGGGGCACCCAGCCGGTCTGAAATTGCAACTTATGTCAAGTCTGGATCTCATCGAGGTTACTACCATTTTAAACAGAAACACCCTTTAACAAGGTGTCAACTGAGGTGCCATAAGGCACATGCACAGGTTAGGTCAGTCTCTGCCTGTAAGGGCTTAGCAAAGTGGGGCTAATTTGTACACCAGTAACTACAGAGAGAAAACAGGGACAAATGCAGTGAGTTGTGAAGGGGGGGAGAGAGAGACAGAGAGGAGAGAGAGAGAAAGAGAGAGAGAGAGAGAGAGAGAGAGAGAGAGAGAGAGAGGAGAAAGAGATAGAGGCAGGGAGAGAGAGTCTGCCTCTGTGAGGAGCAATCCAGGAAAAAA
>NW_004524687.1:9738563-9746048 GCF_000260255.1 Octodon degus
ACAGAGAGAAAACAGGGACAAATGCAGTGAGTTGTGAAGGGGGGGAGAGAGAGACAGAGGAGAGAGAGAGAGAGAGAGAGAGAGAGAGAGAGAGAGAGAGAGAGAGAGAGGAGAAAGAGATAGAGGCAGGGAGAGAGAGTCTGCCTCTGTGAGGAGCAATCCAGGAAAAAAGGCATCAGAGGGCAGGGGACACATGACATCATATCCAAAGGACAGGTGATTGAATCTGACAGGAAGCAGTGGGGGAAAGGGTGACAGAACCCTGTGTAGGCCCACCTCCATGTAGCAGGTAAGCAAACAGGTTCCAGTCTCAGCCAGTCGGTCTGTGGAGACACCTGCACAGTTCCTTTGACCTCTGCTGTCGGTCCTGGCTGCTCATGAGCATGCACTGCTGCGGAGCAGGGTGTGAATGGCGATGTTAACCGCTGGCATTCAGCAGCGCAGAGTAGCTCTTTCCCCTGACATCTGTGACATCTATCTGGCAAGAACACTTGTCTTTTACACTTGGCCACACCCTTCTTCACCTTTCTGTGCATCTGCTTCATGCCAGCTCACTCCCATGTCTGTTTTCTGTGTCTTCAAAGTGCTTGTGTTGTGAGCCAGCATGCTTGGGTGTGAGGATACTCGAGAACTACATTTTCTTTTGCTCGGTTGCAGTGGGACACATGGACATTTATAAGATTATGAGGACCTTGAAGGTGAGCAGGGCTGCCCCCTGCTTGTTACACCATCTCTACTCTTGACTTAATTCGCCTGTGTGTCCAAGGCAGTTCCAGCACGGGTGGCCACTGAGCTAGAGGCCAGAGTTTGCTGTGGCCTCCAACTCCATCTGGCTGTGTCTGTTCGCAGAGTCAGCATCACCCAGAGCCGCAGCTCCCACTCCTTGAACAAGCAACTCATCATCAACATGGAGCCCCTGCAGCCCCTGCTTCCTTCCCCCATGGAGCAGGATGAGGAGCTTCTCCTGGGTGAGGGTAAGTCTGCTGCTTCATCCCAGCTCTGCCTCGAGGCTCCTGGGGGCCAGCTCTGTGTACACTGGGCAGGTGTGGGGCAGGGGCCAGAGTGAGGCATTAACTATGTTTGTAACAAAGAAGCTTTCTTTGTACGTTTAGCTAGAAAGCTATATTATAGTGGGAGTTCTGCTGGGTTCTTCTAGAAGGTTCACTTATGCAAAGTATTCCTAAAATTCCATGTGATAGGGATTTATATTTTAGAATATCCATGGTTGTTGGAAAATAACAGTTCTATTTTATGTCTAAGGTATGTGATATTCAGACAGATAGTGATGTCAAGCTTAACTGCCTGTGTTATAGGATAATAATATCTTTAAGCTTCTCTTCTGGATGTTTAACAAATAAAGTTTGCAGACCAAAAGTGAGACAGGTAGATGGGATAAAAAGATAGCCAATATTTTGGCCCTAGCCCTTTAAGGTCAGTGAGGACTCAGGACATAGGAGAATCTCTGCTGCGATATCCTATAACTAAGTGATGTCCCAGTATTTCTGATTAAGGAGATTATGGGGCCAAAGAGGAAAGTGATCAATGATGTGTGCCTAAGGAGAGTCACCTAGAGAGAAAAATTCTCTCAGGCTTTTACAGAGAGCAAATTGGTCAAGCAATGGCCATGACTCATCCAGATAGCTGACACTGACAGAAAATCTACAAGGTGCTGTACATGGTTCCAGGATAAATCCTGAGAGGATTGACTGACCTTGTCAGATAGCAAAAGTTACATTTTTAGTTATATAGATCTTGCTTTAACGTGGTCTTACCCATCCAGCAGAAAAATGTAACCATGAAGTATAAAAAGTAAAGCTATATTAATATACTGAGCTGTAATAGGCTCAAGTCAACAACTTAATTGCCAGTTGTGCTGATAACCCACTACTATTATGGGCTATTGATCTATATTGGGTTACTTTGCTGAATTCAAGTACCTACAGTCTTTGGACTGGAATCAAGTATGAAAAGGTCCTTTAAAGACTTCTCCAAATACAGCTTCTATAGCAGCAATGGAAAATAAAATAAAAGAAAATTCCATGTGATAGCAGTAGTGATGTTAAAGTGGCAAACCATAGGTGGTTATTTAAAGCTAAATTTAGGTTGATATACATGAATGAAGGGGTTTGAGAAATGCAGGAATGGGGAGGGAGAGAAGTGCATTGGGAAGAATTAAGAAATGCCATGGTAAATGTAGTCATACATTACAAACATGCACCAGTGAAACATAACTATTTAAAGAAACAAAATCAAGAATCAAAAAAAGCTAAGTGTAAATTTCCTAAAATGAAAAATCCCATTCCTCAGGCACACTAGCTAAAGTTGTAGTGTTCAGCAGCCACATGTGGCTGGTGCCTGCTGTATGGGACTATGAGACTGAAAACACTTCCACCATCGCTGAAGTCCTGTTGGAAGGAGCTCTCTCAACTAGTTACAGTTGCATGGGTGGAATTACAAGGAATTCTTCACAAGTGCTGGTCATCCTCTTTCTGCCGCAGTAATTTCTCAACCTCTTGTTTCCTGTTCCATGGATCCCTTATCTGAGTTTTGACACAGCTGAAATAAATAGGGTCTACTTCAATTCAAGAATTATTTTATTTTTAGGGGCAAGGAATATAGCTCAGCAGCATTCATGCCTGCCTGGCAAGTGCAAGGTCCTGAGTTCAATCCCTACTACTGCAAAACAAACAAACAAGAATTATATTTTTAAAAGTGAATGTGCTTATGGGCTGCCCCTTCCTCTCTCCTTTATGTATACTTTCATCTTTCCTTCTGCTCTCCCCTCCTTCCATCTCTCTCTTGTTCTCACTCCCTTTGTTCATTTTTCTCTGTAAGGACTTTACTTCAGAGAGTATTGCCACACTGCTTCCTGCTGACACCTGTTGAGACCAATCTCGCACTCTTATTGATTTAATAATAAAACTAAGAAAAAATATTCCACAAAATCAGGTTACTGGAACCAATAATACAGACATACAGTTCTTTTCCTTAATTTTATGTGGTCTTTTTAATTCATCAGTGAAGATCTGGATACTAGGCAGTTGCAAGAAGCCAGGTGTTCCTGTCCCAAAGTGATCACCTCCACCTCAGCTTCAAGTCAAGGATTCCTTACCTAGAAGAAAGCTTTTCAGTTCATAATAAGAATTGAAACTGGCATGGAGATACCTGGAGAGAGACAGCAGCACATTGAACTGTGAAGGGTTTTAGTAGGTTTTTCCTGAATAGCCACTTTGATGGTTAGCAGGAGAACTGGTAACAGGGTGCCCACAATCCCATACGTAGAGGGAAAGACTGAAGTATGGAAGTGAGTGTTTCTGCAGATACCTTGCTCCCATTCCCAGCTAGTCCACAGGAATGGTATTGTGAGTACAGTCTTTTTTTTCTTAATTCTAAATGCTGCTTCATTGTGATCTCTATCAAAGCTCACTGTCACGTTTATACTCAAACACATCTCTTTAAACCATACCTAATCTTTAAATAAAATGAAGTTCATATTTAAACATATTACAGCCATCTTGTGTGAAATCAAAACCACAATAATTCCTGAAGCTCAAGCATTTTTCAAAACTCCAAGTCAAAGTCTCTTCTGAGACTCAAAGTAGATTCCATGCTGTGAATCTCCTTAAGAAATAAAAATAAGCTACTTAACTCCAAGGTGCAATAACATAGAATGAACATTCCCATTGTAAATAGGAGTAAGGAGAAAGGAATTGGACCCACACAAGGTCAATACATAGGAGGGAAAGAACTAAGTCCTGTACCTCCATATCCAGCATTCTCGTCACATGGTGATGCAATGTGAATTCCAAAAATTGGACTCAGTAGTGATCAGCCCGCTTACAGCCTCCCAAGAGCTGGAATTAGAGGGGTGCACCACCACACCCATTTTCAACTGCAGTATGAGTACAGTCTTGCTATAATAAATATAGTTATCTATCCTAAAAACTAACTCTGAAGGCTCATTGCTAAGTTAATTTTATTAGCCCCAGTGACTCTGGATCCATTTTGCTTGTCTGATTCTATGTTTTTTGTTTGTTTGTTTTCTGTATTTAGAACAGGGTCTACAGGGTGTGCAGGGTCTCACTACATAGATCAAACTCATAGTGATCCTCCTGTTTTCAGCCTCCCAAGTGCTGGGATTCCAGGCACGTGCCACCTCGCCCAGTCTCAATCATCATCTCAGTGTGCCCCAGGGGCGGGGCCGGCCCAGCACACTGGGGATCGAACCCTGGCTCCTGCGCTCTGCCTAAGTATGTGCTTTAGTCTGCTGAGCTATCAATCTGGCCCTTTATGTTTTTGAAGTAAAAGAAATATGTCTTTTGTTTCTGATCAGTGATATTTATGGAGGGTTGTTCTGAATGAGGATGGTGATTCTCCCAGGTTTAAATGAAGAAAGATGTGGCTAATGGGGTGAAGAGGGGAAGGTAGAAGAGGAAAGGAGAAGGGAGATTCACAGAATTGAGACTGTGTTTTGAAAAGCTGAGCCTAGTGGGAATGAGTTTGGAAGCCCAGACAGATGGAGCAAGTAGGGTGAGAAGTGCAGACTCCCAGGCCACATGAGGGGAAGCTGGAAAGCTTTGCTCTGAACTCTGTCCCATTTAATGAGGTCCCTTCCTTTTTGCTTCCTTTCGTATAGTGAGATTCCATGCCTTAATCCTAGCCTTATCTTCCACATAACAACTGTCTACACAGTAGACAACCCATTATGGTTAAGTGCAATAACATTTTAAAATCTCATCATACAGAAATCCATAAGTTGCTTTTTCATTTTTCCAATTGTTTGAAAGAACTATTTTAAGTTATTTCATCAGTGGCAAAGTCAAACTGATAGGTCTCGGTCTTAGAAGTTCAGAGCTCCATGAATGTCCGGATATTTTTCTCCAGATGTGGTACTTATAGGCATCTCTGTGAGTTTTAAAGGAGAAAATCATAACAACTCTCAGCATATATAAAGAACTTAAAAATAATACAAGTGGAAGTAAAAAATACTGTTAACTGTTCAATTCATAGACTGACCTTCCCAACCCAGTTCAAGGGCAGAATCATCTTAGGTGCCAAGAAATCCAAGGTGTGGTTCCCACAGTGCACAGAGCTGCGTTCTCTTGACCCACCACAGCTTAGTTACCCCTCAACTTCCTGCCCCATGTATCTTGTCTGTGTCAGGCAGTGAGATTCAGACAGTCCCTGGGACGAACACTGATGCTCAGCTTCATACTTCTCTGATGGATAACAGGTAACAACAGTGGCAAAGCACACAGCTGTAAGCAAAGATGATGTTTCTACTCTTGTAAGTGGGCCCTCTTTCCTGAGCTTTTGAGCACATACAGTATGATGAATTCTGTGTCATCTTTAGAATTTGATGTTTCAATACTTTTTATGTCTGAATGAAAACCAAATTTAAAGAAGACAGAAATTCAAACACAGTTCCTGTAACTAGTAGACCTCACTGCTACCCTGCTGCACACTCACTATGCTGATGTTCTCTGGAGGCTCACAGCAATTTGGGGGAATGACAGTGGGGTTCCAGGCCCAGTGAGTAGTTCCTGCTTCTGCTGACTGAATTATGTGCTCCCTTTTCTGCTTGCTTCACTGGACGTCAGTGACTCAGGCTGCTTGGGGAGTGTCTTGTCCCTTATCATTGTGGAGCATCCTACATAAAATCTGGGCAAAGGACTGAGCAGAGATGACAGGAGAGGAGATGGGAGTGGTCCAGTCCACTCATGGTAATGGCATGTGTGGTTCAAAGAGGAGAAAGGGG
Organism: Octodon degus; assembly: GCF_000260255.1. Classification (NCBI taxonomy): domain Eukaryota; kingdom Metazoa; phylum Chordata; class Mammalia; order Rodentia; family Octodontidae; genus Octodon; species Octodon degus. The sequence continues at coordinate 9,744,322 of NW_004524687.1, forward strand.
AGTGGTGAAGGCCAGTGGGAAGATAGGTAAGGGTCGGGTCATGATCAGCCTTCAGAATTGCTGGATTGTTCAGACTAATTTGAGATCATCTGGGAGGCAGTTGGAATATTCAGGCCTGCAGTTGACTTAACTGGAGTTGTATTCTAACTCTGGGAAGTGTAGAGGATGGAGTCCAGGTGAGCATGTGAGGGGCTGAGTTTCTTACTACAGGCTTACTGACCCCTTGAACTGGGTATTTCTTTGTTGGGGTACTGCCCTGTGCACTATAGGATATGTAGTGGTATCCCTGGCTTCCTAGTGCCTGCCCAATTCAGAGAAGGGAGAATGACTCCACACATTGCCACAGGTCCCCTGGGAAGTAAAATGGCTCTGGCTAAGTAAGAACCACTGGGTTGGAAGCAAAAAGACACAATAGAGAAGGGCTGAAGTAAGAGAGAATGAGACCAGGAGGAGACACTGGAAGAAGACTTAGTAGCAGGACTGTTGAAAAGGGGTACTCACAGCTCATGTGGCCCACAGACTAATGCATCTCCTCCCGTCATGGAAAGCTATTGAGAGAAAGCCTTTCTACCTCTTTATTTCAAATCTGAGATTCATGAGATACAGGAAGGTTTAGTGACTTGGCAGCATCACCAAAGAATCATAGCAAACGATTTCATTTAGATATTGGAGCCATTTCAAGTGTCAGAGGTGTGTGCTGCTTTCCTGAATGTCAGACTTGAGTGGAGGAGGGTGCTTGAATGTCTCTACTCACCTTTCATGCTGCTGTACTCATCTCTCTGTCATGGCTCAGATTCTTGTTCGGGGGAGTTTCAGATCACGTATTTCGAAATTGGATTCAAATATAGGTCAAGGTCAGCAGCTCAAGTCATGTTAGGAGATTTGTCTCACGAGCAGTTTTTAAAAATCAGTTTGACTTTTGGAAGCTCTATCTCTGTGAGGTCATGGGGTGTCCTGTCAGCTGTCCCGGATGGGGCCAGAGGTGGTAGTATCCCTGTCACCATGACTCTCTGAGGTCATGATCACCTATTTGTCTGACAAGCTGTTTTCATTTATCCAAGAAGTGCAAGTGTCACAAAAGCAGCTGGGCAGGGTGTTATTGGCCAGATTAACCCACTGGCCTTTTGGGGGGAACATGTGACCCTAATCACCCTAAGAACAGCTGAGGGATTAGTGCTGAAGTGGCCTGTGTCTGGGTGGAATAAAAACAGAATTGGTTCCTAGGCACCACTCAGCAACAGGAATATTTTCAGTGCTCGGCCACAAGTTGCTCAGTTGCTGTGTCCAAGGCAATGAACGCTGGTGGAAAGTTCACAAAAGAAAGACAAGACATTTGGACAGCGCCATTCAGAATTTCAAAATTTCAGAATTTTGAGAATTTCAGAAGAGGAAGAAAGAGACAGTGGGAATTGTTTTGGATGAAAACACCATATTTAAAGAGTTGTTAATTTGAATAAATTAACACATAAGCAGAGCAAATTCTCCACAGTGTAGAAAGCAACATACTTGTATGTTTTACCAGTGGAGTATATTTCTCCTTATAGAAGAAAGCTGAATTGCAGTAGAGAAGAGCAATGAAATTGATCACGTGAGACTTGGTGGCTGCTGGCAAGTGCTGACTTTTTTTTTTAATATTTATTTATTTTTATTTATTACATTTATTTAGTGTGTGTGTGTGTGTGTGTGTGTGTGTGTGTGTGTGGCCAGCTCAGCCCACCAGGGGGCGG
>NW_004524687.1:9746148-9786886 GCF_000260255.1 Octodon degus
CTTGTTTCAAGTAGGTGCTTTAGACCACTGAGCCATCTCTCCAGCCCCAAGTGCTGACGTTTAATGAAAGCCATTTTTGCCTGCCATTGTAGTGGTACAGGCTGGCATAATTAAACAGGATGGAAAAACATGCCCACCTCAGCATGAGACTGGAAACATATGATTCCTCTACTGGATGAACTAACTGAAGTACAGTGGAGACTCCAGTGTTTCCACAGTGGGGCCTTCAGGTGCAATCCTGATGGAATGAGTGGAGGCTTGATACTGCCAGAGACATGTCTATATCAAAGAATAGATGGGAATTTTAAAAAGTGGTAAAACAAATCACCCTTAGCCAAGCATACACTATCCCTGTGTGTGTGTATGTGTGTGTGTGTGTGTGTGCATGCGTGTGCACACATGCAAGCACACACATGCCTGTAAAGGTGTTTAAGGGGTTGCTTATGCTGCGTAGCACTAACTATAGATGGCTGCCTTTATTGTGCCTCTCAGCAGACTGTGTGTAGATGTGTGAGGGCAGGCAAGCATGCAAAGACAATCCTGTCCTCATCTATGAGGAATGCCATGTGCTTGATTCATCCGACTCCCACCCTCCACTACTAACAGGTGGCAGTGGGCTCTGCCTTGCTGCCTGCCTGGCCCCCATCCCACCCTAGCAGCGTCTTTCATGTGCTGTGCAGTTGCTCCAACTCTACCCAGCACTGTGACTGTTATGTCCTTTTCTCTTTGTCTACTTGCTCTGGTGTCTTCCTTGCATGTCTGACAGAAAGCTCTCCTTCCTTTCCCCCCTGGAGTTCCTTGGGCAGGTCTAGCCTCTTCTTGGGGTTACCCTTTTCTCAGGGTTTGAAAGTCTCCTCCCTACACTGCCTACCTCCCGTTGTGCTCAGCCCCTTCTGCCCCAGGCTCAGGAGCATGGGGTGCATGTGAGTGACAAAGCACTGGCCTCTTGTGTGAATGCTGGCATGACGTGCATTCTACTGCACATAGTAAGGACTGTATAAACCCTGGAGACCCTTTTCTCCTCTCAGTAACTGTGACCTGGAAATGATGAGCTGCAGCTACACCTGTCCATACCTCTGTGTTCAGGATGAGTTATTGTCTTATCAACTAAAAATTTTGGAAAAATACAAAAAAGCATACATAAGCAGAAAATAATCACTTCCAGATAGTCACTGTCCTGGAAGCAGTTAGGTGAACACCTCTGCACCTTCCTTCTCTGCATTTTAATGTGGTGGTAATCACCTTGAGGGTACAATTTTAAAATTCCTGCTTTGTTTGCTTACTCTTGAAGACACTAGTACATAAGGATGTGTCAGAGCCAACTAAAGTCAAGCAGTGAATAAGGATTATTACACTGACCCGAATGCAGACAAATACCCTCATGTAGAAGGTACTTGCACAGAGCACAGTGTTATACATGAGTTTGGTGCTGGGCCAGCCCCAGCTTTCCCATCTAAAGGCAGCTGAGGGCTCTGCCACTGACAGCCTCATGGCAGCAAAACCTGCCTCTGTAGTGACTGTTGTTTAGTAAAACCCAAGCTGAAGCCATTGTCACCTATTGAGTTCTAGAATGAAGGACCATGGCTTGGGTCTGCAGCTGCCCTTGGTAGGAGATGGCAAGCACAGCTCAGGGGGCAAGATAGCAGCGTGAGCAGGTGCTGCAGAATTACTTACACTGTAGTCTCTTCAAAAACCACTTGCTTTCCATGTGAACTTTCCCTTGGTGCTAGTTTGATCTTTGGAGCTCTGATTTCTGCTATTTCCTAACAACTAAAGTACTTAACAAGCTTGTGTCACTTGAAGGATATTTTTGAAATGTTTAGTATTTCCTATACTGTGGGTGAAGTGCATTTCGTCTTGTGAGGACTGTATAGTTTCCATCTCAAGGCAGCAGCTGGCACTTCTCCCAGTTCTGTGGTTGGTGACTCCCCACGGAGATTCTTTTTGTGGGCCAGGGCATTCCTCAGTGTAAACATGAAGAGGCCAACCATTTGCATTGCTCAGCTGGCTAATTCTCCACAAAAGATACACCTTTGAAATACACTATTTTTCTCTATAAACATAGCACTGGTTCAAGTAACTGCTTTTTTCTCTATGAATGCCTTGGATGGGAGAAGTACAGGCTCTGCTGTGGGCGCCTCCACAAGCAGCCGGTGACCACAGACAAGACCCTGTGTCTTACCAGCCTTCCTTTTTCTTGTTTAGACAATGAGAACACTGGACTCAAGCAGCACTCAGTGTGTTCTAGCTCTGAACTCTGGTTCTTTGGCTGAGTATCAAGTTAAAAGAATCCCAGACCTCAGCTTAGTCTTTTGCATGGGAATGGGAGCTTGGGGACAGGGGTGTTTTTCATAGAATTTGATGGTGAGAGGAGACACTGAAGACGGTCTTGAGCAGGAGTCAGCAAAGTATAGCTCACAGCCAGCCCATTAAAAGCGGTGTCCTTGGGCTTGGGTCTGGCTGTTATGTCCTGTATGGTTATATAGTTACCTGAGCAAGAAGTGCGCTTTTGCCTCCTGGCCCACAGAGCTTAGCAGTCACAGCCTGGGCCTCTTCCAACCCCTGATGTAGCATATCCACTTACAATTCTTCCACAGTGAGAAGACTGGAGATGCGAGACAGTTCGTCCCATGTCACCCTTGGGACATCCTGGGGCTGGGATTATATCCTGGTTCTCACATTCCCAGCCCAGGCATCTTTGATGACAAGGAATACATCTAAATGACTCAACTGTATCTTTCAAAAGTGGAACCTGTAACTGAAGACCTATGTTTATTTTTTACTCAAATGAATAATCAAAAGAAATAGCTTACTGAATATAAATACAGGAAAGCTCTGTGGTTCAGGGAGGAGGGCTGTTAGGTGTCTGGGACAGAATTCAAGCCTTTGGTTTTCTATCATAGCACCCCAGGACTTTGTGACTCTTCCACAGATGGCCATCACTTTGGAATGGGTAGTGAGAAGGCTGGGGGCCAAGTGTGTGGCCACAAACGGGATTCTTTGGGTAACTGAGCCTGCAGAGCAAACAGACTTTGCACAGGGTACCCACTCTCTTAAGAGTTGAATCCATTAAGTCAAGAGTGGCGTGCTGTGGGGCTAGCTCTCATTCCTCATTTGCTTGCTGTGTACGTTGAAGATTATAGTCTTAGAGGAATTGCTGTTCACTACTAGGACTTCTCAAGTCACTGCTCCTACTCAGGATGCAGTGTTGCTCCTTGCTTAATAATTGATTTAAAGAATCTGCGAAGGTGAGTAAACATGCCAGTCATGTGCCTTTCCGTGGAACCCATCCTCAGTCCTCCCAAGCTGGGGGTAGAGCCAGTGGAGAACATCCCCAGTGTTACAACTCTGGCCACAGAACATAGTGGGCTTGGCATTTAGACCAGTAAACACCCACGCCAATTCCTAAAAAACCATAGCAGAGGAAAAGTGAAAGTGTTGCTAAACCTTGCCCGCCACAGAGAGCAGAGCTAGGGTTCTCTGACTTTTGGAGATACTCCACAATCAGCACAAGGGTCCATGTTCCAGTATTTTTGTACGTGGGTTGGTTAACAAGTATTGAGTAGACATTCTTTGAGATAGGCTAAAACTGAGGCAGGCTTCTGTAGCACGTCCCTCCCTCTTCTCTCGTCTCCTAAGACTCTGTCATCCATGTAGAGTGAAGCCTTGGACAGTGTGTGCTGGTGACATTCTTTTAGGTGACCCAGAAGGATAGGTCTGTGGCTGTTTGGACAGGATCCTGAAAAGAGATGTGAGTAGTTTGGCACAAGACTGGCTGCAGAGAGTGTCCACTGGTTGTCCTCCCGAGGCCATGTACATGGGGGTGTAGCCTCCTACTTGGTAATGCTGCTGGCAAACTGCAGGCCCTGGAGCCCTCCTTTCAGAGTAGGAGCGCATGTGGTAGGCTCATGCTGTGATGCACAGGGAGGATTAGGAACCTACTCAGACTTCTACCAACATTTTTTTTTAATCACCCTATCATGTAACTTCTCTTGTGTAAGTTTCATAATGTACATAATAAATAAAAGCAACTCTACATGGGTCTAATTCCTAAGCAACACAGTTGTTAGCAGGTATACACACTTTTATCCCCTAATACTTTGGCTGTCACACACTAGAGCTTGCTGATGAGTCTGCACAGATGAAAAGGAGGGACATGTTTCTGAAATTCTGAAATCCTTGTTGATGCCAAAGCTCCAGATTCCTAAAATAGATGTGCGTCTCTCTGCTCTGGTTACGGCCATGACATGCCACTCCACATACCTTTTCTCTGTGACTCCATAAGCCACCCTGAATCACCAGGCACTGCCTTGCCTCTGCCAAGCTGTGCTTGGCAGTGACATGGGTGCTGTGTCACTCTCATCTAAGCATCTGATGGGAGCCTTTGAGTCCCCAGTTTACCTGGTGGTTGGACTCCACATAGGCGGACAGGTTTCAGCATTAGTGGTGGATTGCTGGTGGGCCGAGCACTGGATAGAGAGGACTGAGGAGCGATCATTTATTTATTTGTTTAGTAACTACGTACAATTACCTGGCACATGCTGGTTACCAACAGCACCTAAATCTCACCTCCTTTTTAATTAAACAAGGTGAAGTGATATCTGAGGTTCCTTCTCATTCTGATTGGCCTCTTATGATTTTACTCCTATGTGGCTGGTCATCTTAGGTATGTCATTTGGGTGATCTGCCTGTACCTCTAGAAGCAGAAGATGTAGCCACGTTCTGTTCCATGTGGTAAATAGTGCAGCGACAGGCATGGGGCACCATGATCTCTGAAAGAAGCTTTCAGTTGTTTTTCTTTCGCGAGTGATTCACTTCAGGCATAAAATTGAAAATTAATGGGGTCAAGCTTAAGAATATAATGTATCAGTGAGTAACCTTTTGGAAGAGCCTTTGCTTTCTGTTAAAAACACTTTGGGGTGGGGGAGATGGCTCAATGGAATAAGTGCTTACCTGGCAAGCGCAAGGCCCTGAGTTCAATCCCCAGTTCTGCAAAAAAAAAAAAAAAAAACAAAACAAAAAAAAAAACAAAAAACAAAAAACAAAAAACAAAAAAACGCTTTTTTAATCAGTGCATGTTTGCCACCCATGATGATCATTTCATCATAGGGAATCTGTACCAGTGCATAATATATGTTATTTCTTCTTTCCCCACATTCCCTTCATCCCTTCCCCATTTATGAAAGCTTTTTTTCCCCACTTTTTTCCCTTCTGTTCTCTTTTAAAATCCCCTTTCCCTTCCTTCACTTCCCCTTCCCCTTCCCCATTCCCCTTCCTGTTTGAACATTTTCTTCCTGCTGCCCAATATCTATTTTTCATTTTGGTCTTTATTTGCTCTTTGGATTTCTCATATAAGAGAAACAGTGTGGTCGTAAGACTTGTGTGTCTGATTTATGTCACTTAAAATTATGATCTCGAGGTGCATCCATTTACCTAAAAATGTCTCAAGTAATCTCTCTTTGGCGTAGGTTAGTACAAAATTATATATAAAGACCACATGTTCTTTGTGCATTCATTCCTTCATGGGCATACGAGCTGTTTCTAAGATTCAACTATTACTACTTGTGCAGCTATAAACGTGGGCGTGCCGGTGTCACTGTGGTGTGATGCTTTTAACTCTTGCAGAAAGATACCTAGAAGGGGCGTGCCCAGTTGAGTGCCCGGTGCCTGGCCATCTGTTTCCTCCCATGCTGTCACCCTGCTTTATTTCTCCTAGAACGCTTCACACTATGAAATACTTATGCATACATTTATTGTCCTGTCCTGTCCTCAGAGGCACTGCTGTCTCCACAAGGCTTATTTTATGGTTATTAAAATTAATTACATCATTAAAATTAATTATATGCATTTCTTTTTAAATGTTTTTGTTTTCCCTTTTAAAAATGTGGCTTGTCTTGTGTTTTTATTGGGCTCTTCCTAGAACTTAATAAAGTCTTGGTCAATGTTTTTTAAAGAAATCACAGGAGGTTACTTTGTGATGCTACACACTTGTCATCTCTAGTCTAAGGACATTTGATTTGTGGGGTGCTAAGAGATATTTAGGGACATCTTCTCATCCGGATGCTTTAGAGAAGGCTGGGTAAGGGTAAGGCACAAGGTTTTATTGTTTGTGAGTGGAACAAGTGCAGAGTTTAAAATAGCTCCCCTGCCCCCTCCCTGTCCCTTGCCTGTCCCTCAGGAGTTATTTCTGCTGGCTACTTTAGAAGCCTGACATCTGAGTCATTGTCAGTGTGCCCTGCCTTGGTCCTTTGCAACAGGATGGGCAGTTAGAGGGGGAGATCAGAGCCACTATGGCTGGCGGCCGCTGCCTGCCATGAGGGCAGAGCAGCAGAGCGGAGGATCCAGGATGGCAAAGTGCTTGGTCAGGATCCAGACGCGAAGAAGCCTCCACCTGCACATGGTGAACCACTGTGATGGCAACGTGTTTGTCCGGCTGCTGAGACACGGCTCCAAGGTCACAGCTCGAAATGCTGGTATGTGCCAAGGCCCGGGCTGTCACCTGGGGCAGATGCTGGCAGCTCAGAGAGGCTGAGGGTGAATGGATGATATGCTGCCAGAGCTTTTGAGGACGATGGGAAGGGAGAGCAGCAAGGAGAGAAGACAAGATAGGCAGGAAGGAGGGTGAGTGCGTGTGTGCACCGGGGCGATGGGAAGGTGTGTCCCCCTGCCCAAGGAAGCGGCCCCACGGGGTTGTAAAGACCAATTATCTTCCCCTTCAAAGCGAATTGGGAGAGAAGCCGCCGTGGTCTGCTTCCACAGATTGCTTGGCAACAGGATGATGAGCAGGTGGACTGGAGGACCAAAACACATTCTCCCTCCTCCTTTCATTGATTAAAAGTTTCAGACCTCAGAACTGATTGGGCGTGCTCTGAGGGGCAGGTAGACAAAGCTCCTCTTTATCTCAGAGGAGAACTGCAGTAAAATATCAGCTAAAGAACTGGAATCGAAGTGATGATCTGCTAATTTCCTTTTCCCTGTAAATATGGTTTTGCTTTTTACTGTCCTTGGGACAGATAGGAATTGAAATGGAAATTTCAAGTCAGATTCTATGTCACTAAAGAAGCTGTGATTCTGTGTGTATATGTGGCTTTCACCAATTGATTAAAACAAATATATTCTGGGAAATGGCTAGAATTGGTTGTGTCTCGTGTATATGTGTTACAGACTAAGTGATTTAGGGTGATATTCATGTACAGTGGTACCTCGATGCCTGGACACTTTGTTTGAACAGTTACATTTGCAAACAGAAGCATTTGGCAAAATTTTGTTTTTGTTTGTGAACTGTGCATCAGGTGAACATGACTGTGGCCATCTTTCCCACATGAACACAAACGTGGCCACTTTTCCAGAATCATGGAATGAATTAAGTTCGTGAACCAAGGCACTGTTCTATTTGTATAATGACATAAGTAATTCATAACTGTTATTAGAGCCGGCCAGACAGCTCAGCGGACTAAAGCGCTTGCTTAGAGAGGTTAGATCCCCATCCTGCCATGCCAGCCTCACTTCCAGGATGCACCAAGAAGGCGATTGAGACTGGGCATGGTGGTGCACTTCTGTAATCCCAGCGCTTGGGAGGCTGAAAACAGGAGGATCACTATGAGTCTGATCTGTGTAGTGAGACCCTGTAGACCCTGTACTAAACATATAAAAATTTTTTTTAAAAAAACATAATCTGTTCTTTTTTATTTTAAAGAGAAAAAACCCAAAATAACAAAGACAACAAAACAATACAAATGATACAGAATTTCAAAACAAGATGATAGAAAATTAACAATGGTTGTTTTAAGTACATATTATTATTTTCAATGTAGCTGCTCAGATTTCCAGATATAAGAATGCAAGATTGATCAAACAGTTAAACATTAACCGTTCCTTTCAATAAACCAACAGAAATTAGTAGTACAATAATCTTAGCTATCTTGTGTATATATATTTTGCTTCCTTCTAATCTGTTCTTATAAAAGAATGTTTTCCTTTATCCTAATTATTTACAGGTGCCAATTCATTAATATTGACACATAAAATACATTTTTTATGAATGGGATTATTTGCACTATCTTATAGTTCATTTGTTCACTTAATTATATAGCTTGAGGGATTCCCCATATAATACATATTAATATACATTTTTAGAAACAGCCAACTACTATAATATTATGTACTATGAAGTATAGCAATTCACTTAGTCAAATTATTATTGGAAATTAATTTTTTCTGCAATAACAAAGAATGCTGCAGTGAATGCAGAAAAAGTCATTTCTCTGATAGATTCTTAAATTTATAACTTCATTTTTGTTGAGGTTTTTGTCTTTTCCTTAAAGATTGTTAGAATAATCTGAATATTAATCCTCTGTTTTACATGATAACTTTTTTTCTCCTATTTAATTGGTTTGGGCTTTCAACTTTTAAAAGAATGTTAACTTTGTGACACAGGCATTTTTATGTGCATAGAAAATTTTTCCATGTGTTGAATACTTAATTTTTGTACAGTATAGGATTTATTTTAATATCAGTTTTCCTTTTGAGAAGGTTATAAAAGTATTTTTCATGTCTGATTTTTTTGGCAGAACTGGGGATTGAACTCAGGCCCTTGAGCTTGCCAGGGAAGTGCTTATTCCACTGAGCCATCTCCCTAGCCCCAAGGATTGTTTTTTTTTTTTTTGTGGGAAGGTGCTCAGGATGCTTTCAGGGCAGGTCTGATTTGGCCTGAGGATGAGGGGATTGAACCACAGCATCCTGAGCCTGACTGCTTTGTTTCAGCAGGCACTTAAACACCTGAACTAATTAATGGGCAGGCCCCCTGATTTTTTTTATAAGTAATACATTAGCTTGAACTGTATAAAAGTACTAATATTTAACTGCTTTTTACCTTTAAAAATGACACATTAATGTGGTATGTCATTTTTTAGACTGGAGACTGAACCCAGGCCCCTCATACTGAGGCACATTCAGAGATATATATATATATATATATATATATATATATATATATATATAATTTTTTATTTTGAGACAGAGTCACATTAAATTACCTAGGCTGGACTTGAATTTACAATCCTCCTGCCTCTGCCTCCTGGAGTTCTTGTACTTTAGGCTTGTACAACCTCACACACCATTTAGTATTTATTTTGGCTTAATTTTTAAACTTGTTTGGAATTGTCATTATTATATATACCATGGTTATATGATGTAGAGACATACTTTGTCCCAGCTGCTTAGCAATTTTAACAAAATTATTTATCCTGAACAAATTTCCATTATATTCAAGAATATTTTCTAAGTTGTGTATTATAGTGTTTCTGCTCCATTATTAACTCTATAGTACAATGTTGATACTATTCAGATAGTGAAAATTCAGCCTCATATTGATTTTTTAAATAATATTTATCATTAGAGCTATTTTTAGATTGACACACAATTGAGAGGATTGTTCTGAGATGTCCGTGTGCCCCCTGCCCTGCACATGCATCCCCATGGAGTGCCTTGGTGGCTGGTGAACCCACAACATGTCATGGTGACCTCCACCTGTGACTTGCACCAGGCTCCGTTCTGTGTGGCATGTATTCTGTGGATCCGGACAAATGTGTGTACCATGACTGAGTCACAGAGAATAGTGTCACTGCCCTGCAAATCCTCTCTGCTACTCCTAGTCGTCTTTCCATCCCCTGCCCCTGGTAACCACTGATCTTTTCACTGTCTGCATAGTTTTGCCTTTTGCAGAATGTAATGTGGTTAGAGCTCCACTGTATGGAAATGTTCACACTGTCTCCTTTTACTTAGTCATGTGTGTCCCCTAAGATCCCTTAAATGCCTTTTTGTGGCATTTTCTTTTAGCACTAAATAATAATCCATTGTCTAGATGTACTCTGCTTTTTTTTTTTTTTTTTTTTTTTTGTGGAACCAGGGATTGAACGAACTCAGGACCTTGCGCTTGTCAGGGATGCGCTTATTCCACTGAGCCATCTCCCCAGCCCCTGTACTCTGCTTTTTTTCAGAAACTTTTTAATATTATTTATGTGCACTTTCTCCATTTATCCTTTTTTAAATGAGTTGATACTTGTGTTGAAGTTGTACTGAATTTCAGATTAATGAAAGGAGAGCTGAATTTTCAGGCTGTTAAGGGCTTCTTTTCAAGAATGTTAGTGTCTCTTCATTTGTTCAGATTTTCTTTTATGTTACTCAGTAACGTTTTAGCACTGTCATCATTCAAATGTTGCATATTTCTTATAATGCACATTCCTGAATATTTTATGAATGTTTTCATGTGTGCATTTAGTTATTTTGAAAGAGATTTCCCGTTTACACATCTTTACGCTGTTATTGTTGGCATGAAATAAATCACTGCTTTGAAATGTTGGCTTTTGAACCTGGTTTATTTTATTCCCCATTCCATGAGGATAGTCCTGACATTTAGAAATAGTGAGAGATTCTCTCCTAATATTTACTCTTCTATTTTTTTTTTTTAACTTTATCCCGTGGTGTTATCCGGAGCTGACAGGATAATAACTGATGTGTGGAGAGCTTTTTGTCGCATCCCTGACTGGTGGGGATTTTTCTCATGTCTTGCTATTTTCTTCCATCACACATGGTAATTTCTGCAGTTTTTATTTTATATATTTTTATATATGGGATGGCAGCTGCATCACTCAGGCAGCCATTAGCAACGAGAAATGGGGGATTCTTATTTACATGTGTAGGCAAGAAGTGATTTGCTACCCCGGAGAACGAGTCCAGAGGCAGATGGGACTTGAGGCTTGCCAGACAGTTTTATTTCAGCTGTCTGCACTGCTCTTTCCAGTTGGCCAAGCTTTTCTTTAGAGCAGTGGCTGTCGGTGTCATAGGATGACTGTCAGGGTTGTTCTGTCCCCTTGAGTTATAGCAGTGACAAGAGATAAATAGATGGTGCCTAGCCAGGACCTTAGGCTCTTAGAAGCAGAAGTCCCCCCACCCATGTCTTTCTATCTCTCTGACTTTGTCTTTCTGTCTCTCTCTCTCTCTCTCTCTCTCTCTCTCTCTCTCTCTCTCTCTTTTCTCAATTCAGTTCGTATTTTGAAGGTTGATGTTCTGATACCCATTTCTAATCCAAATGTTACCAAGAGGCTGCAATTACTATGCCTGGCTTCCTGATCATTTGAGGAGAAATGGGCTATGAACAGTTAACTGTGGAAGCTCACAGAGATGCAACATCTACATCAAATGGGAGAATGAGTAAGAGCCAGACAGGTACAGCCAGGCATTCCAGGAAGAGACTGCATTCTGGGCCAGGCACAGAGTCATGGGCACCATGACACTTTGGGTACCTCTATCTTTACAGGTGTGGTGATGCGTGGAGTTGAGGAAAGCTTTTTTGTGTTGAGCTAGAACTTAGTTTACTGTTTAGGTTGAAAGACATGAGCAGTGTTTAAGGAAAAGAATTAATAAAATTAATGAATACTTAAAATGATGATTCTAAAATAGTTCTCAAGAAACCAGACTGAAGTCAGAGGATATCATTGCTATCATCTCGTTGAGATATGGTAAGAACAGAGATGCAGGGACAGATTTGAACATAGTAACGTGGTGAAGTTTGGAAGAGTTAGGCAATTAGCTGTGAGCAGTGGTAAGAAGACTTGGTCAATACTTGGAATGATGGTTTGGAAGAGGCCAGAGTAGAAGGTCATGTGATTTAGAGTGTGGCTAAGGAGGGAAGAAGTTGAGTGGGGGAGGTTCTGTTTGGTTTCAGAAATGTCAGGATTGATGTTCCTGTATAGAGGTGCATGTAACTCTGGACCTCATTAGACAACTTTGCGTTGAGATGGACCAGCGATTCAGTAACATAGATTTCCCAAACTAAGTTGTACTCTTAAGTTCTCTCTGCAACATTTGGGAAATGTTGAGTTAAATAAAGTAAAGCAGAAACCTTTCAGATATTTTAATGTGATAATACTGATATTATGAAGCATTTACCATATGCAAAGGACTTTATGTGCATTAACTCGTATATTCCTCTGCACACAGTATCCCATGCAGTGTGTCTAGAATCTCTTCAATCTTACAGATGAAGAAACTGAAATAAAACAACTAAGTAACCGGCCCATGACAAATAGTTCAAGGTCAGGATTCTGGTCCAGATAGGTGATTTTAGAGCTTACATTCTGAGTAGATGGTAATGTGAGAAAGGATGATAGAGTATTCATAGTTTCTTAAACTTCTCTGATCATGGAATATGCTTTGTGAGGAAACATTATCAACATTTTAAGGGACAATGGTAACCTGCAGTGCCAGGTTGAGCAATTCTGCAGGAGCATCTTGAAGCTATATATAGATTGAGACTTCAAAACACAGAATAGAGTAAGAAGAGCAAAGGATTTAGGCCACCATGAAAAGAGGTCAGGAAACTGTAACCGAAGTAGTTTATAGTCACTGGATGAAATCCAAGAGAGTTGATATTTCAGAGGTTGAGTGAAGCATAGGAAGACAAACACACACACACACACAAACATGCACCACTTTCCGCAATATAGTGGTCGGAGGACACCTTGATGAGTCATATTTTAATATTTTAATGGCAGGAACAACTGATTTGGAGCAGGACATGGTGGCACATGCCTGTATTCCCAGAACTTGGGATGCTGAGGCAGGAGTATTGTTGCAAGTTTAAGACCAGCCTGGGCTACAAAGTGAGCTCAAGGCCAGGCTGAAGTGCTTAGCGAGACTCTGTCTCAAAAAAACCAAAAAACCCGACCCAAAACAAAAACCAAACAAACCAGATTTGGAAATGCAAGGACAAGGACTTCATACATCATCCTTATGCTTTATAGATTCATAAGTTATCCAAGATGATAGTACTGTCAGTCACAGTCAGCAAGAGTAGGAACAGAGCCAGGAGGCTGGCAGATGTCCACAGTAAGAGAGTTGATCTTTGAGGATGCAACCTCCAAGGACGAGGAAAGGAACAAGAAGAGTGCCAGGCCATGCTGCCATCCGGGGTGTTGGGAGATGACCACTGACAGGAGAGAAAGCATCCTAGTTTTCAGTTGGGGTGGAGAGATGGGGGATACTAAGATGCCTCTGCCTCTGTCTTTCTGTCTCTACTTGTCTGCCTCTATGTCTGTTTCTATGTCTTTGCCTCCCCTTCCCACTCCACCCTCCCCTGTCTCCGTCCTCCTCTCTATTCTTCTCTCCTCTACCCCCACCCCTTCCCCTTTCTCTCCCCCTCCCCCTCCTTCTCCTTCTCCTTCTCCTTCTCCTTCTCCTTCTCCTTCTCCCTCTCCCTCTCTGTCTTTCCCTGTATGTGTGTCTTTGCCTATGTTTCCACTCAGGTATACTTTCCTGAGTCATAGGGCTGACTTTTCATGGGATTTCAATAGCATGAATGGTCAGTCCTCTAAAGACATTCAGAAGCATTAGGGATTTTGTTGTATTAGATATTCTGCAGTGTCCATACTGAAAATGAATCTCATCTGGAAAAGTGAATGCCATTCTTAGCCCCTTTCTCTTAAACCCATGGGACATACATTTTATTTAAAGGTTTAGGGGGCCAGGGAGATGGCTCAGTAGAATAAGCGCTTGCCTGACAAGCACAAGGGCCTGAGTTCAACCCCTGGTTCCGCCAAAATAAGTAAATAAAGGTTTAAACCTTTAATACAGGGGAGATGAAGGAATCATATGTGACATTAATGGTATACTATCTTGTATCATTTTGTGTCTTGTACACAATTTTGAAAGTGTGTGTGCTGCTAAATATGGATAGAAAATATTTTCACTGAGTACATGCTCAATAGCATATAGTTTAGAATTTATTTTGTTTCTCACCTAAACTCTTAATCTACACAACAGCAAGTGGTTTTTGTTTTGTTTTGGTTTTTGCTCTTATGTTGGCCATGAGGTAATCATAGGGAAGCTGATGTCTAATTAAATGATAGCAAACTTTAAAAAAGGCTTTTGAGCTTTCTAAAACACAGTGTATTTCAAGGGCTGGTGAGATAGCTCAGTGGACTAAGAGCCTGCTTACACAAGCACAGGGACCGAGATTCCATCCCTGGCACCACATGCTGCACCGGCACCACCGTTGGGTGCTGTGAGCTGGTCGCCAAGACTGGGCATGTGGGTGCACACCTGTAATCCCAGAACTGGGGAGGCTGAAACAGGAGGATCAGTATGAGTCTGAGCTACATAGTAAGACCCTGTACCAAATGCATTTTTAAAAAGTGCATGTCAATAATGTCACCAAGACTGCAAGCACATGGGGGGACTGTTCCAGGCAGATGAGCTCCAGTGGACCCCACATAGAAGCCATGGTTGAGAAAAGGAAATCAGGAAAGAGGACAGAGAAGCAAGGGACCTCCCAGTCTCTTGGATCCCCTCCTCTTCCGGCAACAGGGTGACAAACCCCAAGGCTTTGGTATAATCCTCTGCTTCACTTCTTCCCAACTTCCTAATTTCTAACAAACTAATTTCTTTAAGTCTTAGGTTTCTCATTTTCTCTTGTGAATTTGCATGCTCCCCTACTTTGAAACATATGGCCCTACAGAAATTCATCAAACTGTTAGTGCTCCTATCTCTAATTTTAGTGGAACATTTTGAGGTAGTCTAAGGTAGACCCACAGAATTCTGGGACTAGAAGGGGCTAGCTCTATCATGCAATAAAAAGTCCCATATGATAGGCCAGAGTGACATGATAGGCCAGAGTGACATACGTAAGGTTGCTAGGATGGTTATGGCTCAACTGGAGCATGGAGTCCACGTGTCTGACTTCTAGGCCTCTTTTCTCTGTATCTGTTGTAGTTATCAGGATCAGTAGGTTGGTGTATTATGTCATTTTTTCCCCACTTATCCTTTATTTTCTATTCTTTACCCTTAGTTCAAGAATATAGTACATCTCCCAGAGCCACTGTTGCTGAGATGTTCAAAATAGGTAGACGGATTGGAGTTTAGCTCACCTTGAGAAGGTTGGTCTTTGTCACTAAGCAATAAGCCTCTGACTTCTGCAGACACCTGGCAGCTTCATGTGTGCCTGGTCTGTGGTTGGCTTCCCACTCAGATCCAGCCTCTCCCTCTGAGAATGACTACACTGTGATATTCTCTCTACTCTCCTACTATATAGCTCATAGAAAGCATTGTGCCCATATGTAACTTTAAATTCAAAATAGTCTGTAATTATAAGATAAGAAGAATTTAGAGGAAAGTAATTTATAATAAGAATTCTCAAAGATTTTTGTAATGAATCCCTCACCATGAGACAGAATGGGGTGAGGTGCTTGGATTAGGAGTAACCAGGCATTGAGGGAATCAACTGTGTGCACACTGGGTGCCTAGACACCTGTGACAGTGATGGTGTGATATTCTGAACATCCGAAGGCTCTTAGCAACAGCCTTCCTTCAGTTTACCCAGTGGCTGCATTTATGAAAATTGTAAAATATGTTAAAATGGTAATCCAACTGCTTTAGATTTAAATGTAAATGAAAGAAAGGTTTTTAGAGTCAGATAATTTAAAGCAGGGTTTTAATCTATATGAATGTCTGATATTGGATATCTGGAAGCCGTGTTGGACACAGAGTAATCTTTCATCTTGAGGAACTACCTTAAATATTGTAGTGTGTCTGGCATCCCTGGTCACTACCCCCATTCAGTAACTACTGTCCCTGCAGTCACTGTGGTGTCAAAAGCATCCCCTACTGCCTGGAGAGGTACTGTTTTCTCTGTATAGCTGCTTAGAGTGGATGACATTCTGTAGCCAGATATCACCCAAGAGGCTCAGGGGACCTCAGAGGGAACCAGAGTGGCAGTCTCCTGACATATCCTTTTTCAATCTCTTCTGCTGGGCAAGGGCCTCATGCTTACAGTGATGACCTTACAGCTATGACAGACAGAACAGGATGTATGGCCAGGAAGGGTCTTCTTTAAAGTGATCCTGTTTTGTTTTGGCCAAACAAAAATAACTGCGGCAGATTTCAAATCAGAAAGACTTGGCCAAGTGGATTGACTGTTACCCTAACAAACTCAAACTCTAAGTTCTTTTTGTGAGAGGTGAGCATGGTTAAAGGCAATTGCAGATGATTTGGGTTTTTTTCTCTGATAGCTGTCGTGTCCTCACAAGATAGACAGTGCTTTCTTACATTGTTTTCATCTTTCCACATGTCTGATTGTTTCCATAACTGGTGAAGTAGTTAAGGGTTGCAAGTATGCTCATTTTAGGGTGTTTCACCAACACTGACATTACGAAGTCATCGTTTTCAAGAAATGAGACAAAGGTCATGACAGGCTCTTCAGCTGTGCGTCTGGTACTGTCAGTAGGTGCTGGAAGCTTTGGCTGCAGATTTGGATTCTGTCTTGAGTTCATTCAGAATTAACCCAGAGGTTGGGTTCTAAATCCATGTGAGATTGTGTCCATCCTCTTTTCACCTGCTGCTAACTTTGCTGTCATAAGGAATCTCTGTAGTTCTTGAGGAACAGCTTCCCTGGCAGCCAGATTCACCAGTAGCCTACTGTGTAGGATGTATGTGATACACAGTGTATCTTCAGACTGTGTCATAGTTTGGGATCAGTGTGAATGGTGCTGATGGGAAGGGCAGTGCACAGACTGTTTGCCTCTACCCAGCATGCACTCTGCCTGTTGGTCATCAATAGATGTCAACATCTGTCCCGCAGCGTGTCTTGATTTTTGCTATTTCACTTCATAAGGTATTTCTTTAAATTAAATGATAACAATGATATAAAATATATACTTATACTAAAATGTAATAATTATTGTTTCCTGTGTTTTGAAAACTTTGTAGCAATTCTATCTTTAATTGGTCTGCATAGCTATATAAATTGGAAAAAGATTTCTTTTTCCTAAATAATTATTTTTTCTAAAATATAAAAGAACTCAGTCTTTCTAATTGAGCTTATGAATATATTCAGCTCCTTACATAATGTTGAGGTGGATATAAATAAATCCCTAGCAAAGTAAATTTAATGAAGCAGTGTAGACAATATTAGTAATTTAGTATTGTATTAGTTACTCTTCTCTCGTTGCTGGGACAAATATCCTACACTCAAAATGAGGGAAGGAGAGGTTTATTTAGCTCACAGTTACTGGAGGTTTCAAGACACTGGAGGAGAGGCTGGGGCGCTGCTGTGTCCAGGATGACCCTCTCCACACCTCTCAGAAAGCACAGGCTAGCCTGTTTAATGGTTCACGATTCTGTGGCCCCGCCCCTTTGGCCCCGCCCTGGTCCTCTGGCCCCGCCCCTCAAGCCACGCGTTGCTCCTCCAGCTGTGTCTGCCCCATAACTTACATGAGGCTTTGCGGGGACAACCAGACAAAACCATAACAAGTATTTTTAGACTCTTTGGACATTCTTGTCAGAATTCACCAGAACAAGTAGGTAGGAAACTTTTAAAAGTCATCAATTAGGAAAATTAAGAAAATATGAGGGCTGGTGAGATAGCTGAGCAGACTACCTTCAGGCCCCACCCTGGGACACACTGAGCTGGCAACCAAGACTGGGCATGATGGCACACGCCTGTAATCCCAGCACTGGGGAGGCAGGAAACAGGAGGATCACTACAAGTCTGAGCTGCATAGTGAGACCCTGTACCAAATACATTAAAAAAAAATATGTATGTTTAAGCAACTACCATAAAATTCACCTTGTATATAGTGGATTTGTGAGAAAACCAATGTACATGTTGATAAGATGATGTTGTTTGGTAGTAGATCAAATGTCGCCTGTTGGTTTTTTGTTATTATTGAGGTAGTACCATCTAATTTCTGGTGATTTGTTTCAGCTGTAGACAGACTTACATGCTATCGTTTCACTTACTCAGCCGAGCCTGAAGTGGTATTGCTCCTCTTCCTTAGTTAAGCAAAGTGAGCCTGAAGAATAGTAAGTAACCTTTAGCTACTTAATAACTTAAGACTTATGAGTAAATGACAGAACCTGGATTTAAACCCAGGTTTGACCTGGTCCCTTTCTGACTGTGGCAAGGCTGCCTTGCACTTGGAGCCTAGAGATAAGGGGAAAGTAAGATGAATCGCTAGAACCTAACACTTACGTTTATAAAATGAAAAAGGAAGAAAGCATTTATTTCCTTGCCTGCCTCCTCCTTTTCAGGAAAATAAGTGACTGTTTCTGTCATCAAGATCAGTTACCCAGAATACCCAAGTGATCCAGTACTTCTCAAGTCCAGCCAATTATTTTATGACAACAACATGGACTGAGTCCAGCCTGTATGCCAGACTACACCTATTAAGTGCATTTTGTGTGGATTATGCAGATATTTTTTTTGAGACAGGGTCTTTAAATGCAGTGCAGGCTGGACTTGAGCTCACTTTCTAACCCAGGCTGGGCTCAAACTTGCAAGAGTCCTCCTGCCTTAGCTTCCCAAGTGCTGGGATTGCAGGTGTGTACCTCTACACCTGGCTTCAGAGGTTTTTTTTTTTAAATTTGAGTTTTAAAGCTTTTATGAAACATCAAAATGATGAATTCTTTCCCATCACCATGATTCCCTGTTGTCGCACACCAGTCCCTTTATGCACTGGCTTGGCCTGTGGAGATCTTGGCTTGGTGACTTTCAGGTCAGTCACTGGGGTTGTACCCTGAATGTCCCAGCTTCATCCTCTTTGAATACTCTGTTTTCCTCTCATGTACTGGATTTCTGAGAAGAACATATGCAGGAGGAGAATAAGGATAGAAATTACTGGAGTAAGAATTGACATTTCATGTTGCATGACCAGGAAGGCCATCACCAAAGGGGGCATCTGATTAAAGATGGCAGTGAGGCAGGAGCATGAACATATGTGAGCAGCAAGGGCAAAGGCCCTGGGAAGAGGACTGGTGTGTTGGGAGACAGCAGGGCAACTGTGAGGCAGAGAGGGACAGGAGGGAGGAGCAGACGCTCTACAAGAACTCAGCTGTTCCTGAGGAGGAGGGTGAATCCCTAGAGAACCCTGAGCAAGTGAGCAGCGTGGTCCACCTGCACTGTCAATGGCTCCCTCCAGCCCACAGTCATTAAGGCCAGATGCAGAGAGGTGTGTAAGAGGCTAATTCTGTAATTCAGATGAGAGTGTGGCAATTTGGGTGACAGTGGGGGGTGACAATGGAAATGACAAGCTATATGATTCAGGACCCATCTTGTAGGTAGAGACACAGGCTGCTGACAGATTGAACTTGGGTATGAGAAGGACCATGGATTTTGGGGTGAGCAACCTAAGCTTGGGGTGCCATGAATGAACCCTGGATCCCTGAGGTTCCCCTTACCCAGGGGTTACAGCGAAGAGTGCAGTATGGCAATAGAAGATGAAGGGTAAAGGGTTACTTAGGACACGTAAGGAGAAAACACTACACACATACATACATGGAGTGTGGAAGTAGACTCTGTGGAGCAGTGGCACCCTTCACACAGAGCATAGGAAATTCACTGCTTTCCCAAAAAGGAGTCCAAGGTGGCTCCTGTGTGAGAGGGACCACTACGCACTGCAAAGGCAGAGCTCATTTCATCCCTCCATGCACTGTGCTTATTTTCTCCATTTGAATTTCATTGAGTGTTTTATGGTAGAGGGTATTGGTGGCTTACGCTGAGTATTTACATTGCAGTTAAGTTCATCTTACAAAAATAGGTCATTTTGTTGTGGACAGTTCAGTAGCATTTGGGATGGTGTGCAACAAACACCTTTCTTTCCAGATCATTCTTATCACTACCAAGGGAAATCCTGTCCACATTAAGTGCTTACTGCACATTTCTCTCTCTCTAGGCCCTCGCATACCAAAGCGTGTGCTCTTCCCATGGATTTGCCTGTACTGAGCATTTCCTATAAATGGAGCCACATGCTATGTGGCTGTTGTGTCTGGCTCCTTCTACTTAGCTCACGGCTTGGAGGTTCCATGTTGTAGCATGTATTGGTACTCCATAGTGTTTCACAGCTCACTAACAGTATCTTGTTGGTTAGATGAGCCAGATTTTGTTTAGTCATTCATCTACTGGTGTGCATTTCTGTTGTTTTCACTTTTTGACTATCAGAATGGAGCAACCATGAACCTTTGAATCCAAGTACAGCAGTACCTCAGTTCAGGAAACTGTTTGTACAATTTTGGTTGTAATTAGATTCTGACCAGAATTTGGAAATAATTAAGTTCATAAACCAAAGTATCACTGTATTGAATTAAGCGTCTGTTTTTAATTTGTTTCTAAGAGCAGAATTGCATGGTCAGATAATACTTGGTATTCCTCAGACAGAAGATTACTATCAAGACCATACAAAGAACTCAAAAATAAGGGGACCGGGGAGATAGCTCAGTAGAATAAGCACTTGACTGGCAAGTGCAAGGGCCTGAGTTCAATCCCCGGTTTTGAAAAAAAAAAATCAAAGAACTCAAAAAGATAATAATTCCCTGACTTTCTAAAGAAGCATTAACCTTTTTCCATAGTAACTGAACCATTTTACATAACTACTAGCAATGTACAGGATTTTAATTTTTCTACATCAGCACCAACATTTTTTATTTTTAGTTTTTAAAAAATATTGCAATCTTATTATGCATGAAGTGTCTTGCTGTGGTTCTGATTCACATTTTCCTAGCTTTTATGGTGTTGAGCATCTTTTCATGTGCTCATTGGCCATTTGCATTCAGTGTATATTTTTTCTTCTTTTTTAAAAAATAATTTTATTGAGAAACAAATAGCAATGAGACAGTTTCACAACTGATTAGTAGGACAGCTTCAATAATTAATACATTGCATATTGTTGTCTTAGTGGTTATTTATTGTACAAGATGCTGACATGATATCCTGTCCATAAACACTACTAGGACAAATCTTTCTATTCATTCTATTCATTGAAGTAAGAGAAAGTAGCTGTATGTCTATCTTAACTATTTTGAATATACAGATACAAAATCATCCTTCATTCGTATCCCCATTTTTTGGTTAGTTTTGTCAGAGATGGGTATTCCATTGTCATTTAAATATTGTAGGTGCATGAATTCAGCAAAATATTCCCATATAGTCCAGTAGTCTGTAATAGTGGTGGGTTTTCTGTAGGACTGGCAATGCCAGAAGTTGTTGACTTGAGCCTTTCACAGCTCAGCATATTAATATGGCTTTACTTTTTAATACCTTCATTATTATACTTTTCTGCTGGATGGTTAAGACCAAGATAAAGCAAGACCTATATAACAAGAAATGTAACTTTTGTATCTAATAGGGTCAGTCAAATCCCCTCAGGATTTATCCTGAAACCCTGTACTGCAGTTTATAGATCCTTTGGGTCAGCCATGTGGATGAGTCACGGCCACTGCTTGACCAATTTGCTCTCTGTGAAAGCCTGAGAGAATGTTTTCTCTTTTTTTTTTTGAAAGGAATTTAAATTAATTTATTTAAGCTCTGTTAGGAATTCGTCAAAAGTTAAATTTCATCTCAAATGGAGTGAGAAAACAAAAACGATTGAGATGGCAATTCACAATAATTCAGAAATTCATGTATTTCTGTACCTTCTAAAGAACACCAATTAACAGCCATTGTGTAGAATGTTGAGGATCTGTGCTAGTAACTATATGAAAAATACATGCAAAATAATTCATACATGCAGCTTTTCTGATGATCCAACTTATAAGAAGAGTAAAAGAAAACGTAGAGTTAGCAGGACTCAGCTTGTAACTTGCACTACATCAACTAGAATTTATGGATTATAAGAACTGCTATTAGCTGTTTATTAGGCACCAGCTCAACAATCTCATTCTCCTCATAGTCTATTTTTCTCCAGATACACGATATGAGGCTCAGAAACGTCAAGGAATACGCCCTGCATCAGAGCATAAATGATGACAGTTTTCTCTTCATGTGACTCTCTTTAGGCACAATGTCCATCATCGATCACTTTCCTCTCTGGCCCCATAAACTCCTTGATCAGAAAATTTGGAACACAAGTGAGTTACATGATGTTACAGTACAGGTTCTCTTATGTCCCGAGTCTTCATTGACCAGGAAAGTGAAAACTTGAGGATTAGACAACGAAGAGAGGACAAAGAGAAAAGTTGGGAAACAGGACAGGGACAAAGCCATGCATTTATATGCACAAGATGGGCAAGGCAATGATCCTGAGAATCTTCAGCAAGTTTTTGAAGCTAGCAGTTAATTGGTAGGATTCTCACCCTGACTAACTATATATGCCGATACCTGTGAACTAAGCAACTGCACTAAAGATAGCAATGTATAATAGTAAGTTCATGCTTGGAATGCCTGTCATTCTGGTTTTCTAAACACGTACTGCTTGTCATGACATACCAATTGCTGCCATACTGTCTCTCAAATAGAAGCTTGTTTTTTTTTAAAAAGGGGTAATAAATAAAAACAAAAGACAAAAAAGTCACAAGTCTGTCCTGCTACAATACTGTATATGGTTACATTTCTAAATTTCTGTGTAAAAATATGCAATTGTTTATTCTTATTTTAAAAATGTTTTTATTTTTTAAGGTTTTTTTTCTTCATGTTCTGTAGGAACTTAAAGTATAACATATCAATACTTGATGGAAAATACCTGTTCCATGTTATGTCTAAGATGTTTGATATTCAGACAGATAGTGAGGTTAAGCTCAACTGCTTATGTTGTAGGGTAATAATAGTAAGCTTACCTTCTAGAGGGATAACAACCTAAGTGTGCAGACCAAAAATTAGAGAAAAAGAAGGGCTATAAGGACAGCCAACATTTTGGCCCTAGCTTTTCTTCTTCTTTTTGAGACAGGGTTTCAATATGAAGTTCAGGCTGGCCTTGAACTTGAAGAAATACTCCTACCTCAGCCTTCCAAGTGCTGGGATTAGGTGTGCACCACCACTCCCAGCCTTATGTATACTTTTATAGTATTTTTCATTTGGATTTCTCAGCACACCCTGACTAGAGTTATCAGGAAATACATATTGATTCTTGAAAGATCAAAGTAGTAATTCACTCATGCACACCTTGAAGAGAGCAAAGTGATAGGATGTATTCCAACTTTCAGTTACCTGCTGGTTGCCCATTTGGTGTCCAGTTGTAGATCTGTCCCTGAAGGTACTGCTCTGATACTGTCTTTATTTCCCACTGTACTAGTTGATATGTTGTGTCAACTTGAGAAGTTTAGAAGTTTAATTAAGTGATTCAGCAGAGAGCCAAGATTCTTAGTTATGAACATCCTCATCCTGTGCCAGAGGAGGGCATGGACATTGTGTGAGTTCTACATCTCCAGCCCATGCTAGCTTGTTTATGATATAAGAGGAGGGGAGAGGGATTGGCAAGAAGCCTCAGCTGCTGCCCTTCCATTCGCTCTTCTCTGTTTTCTGCTGCCATGAACTGCTGCTGTCTGCCATGTGTCACTCTGCTGGGAGCCAGCTGAGTATAAACTAAAATCTCCATAAAATTTGAGCTAAATAAACCTTTCCTTCTTTAAATTTAGGTGTCAGATATTTTGTCCCAGCAACGAGAAAAAAGTTACAAAGTAGCCTACTAACAACCCAAAACTGATCGTTAGGAGAGTAGGCCTAAGTAGCTGGGTTCTAATCTATGAAGGAAGGTTCTGAGAAAAATTTCTTTCCCAGAAACCTTTTAAGTTGCTTTTAATAAGTAATGTGCCCTTTAGATTTCTATCTCTGGAAAATTAATTCAAATGAGAGGGAAAAAACTTCATTAGTAAATGTATCTTGGAGCATTTTTATAACCACATATCAAAGAGTTACCAGAGGACAATTAATTTATTGTATTAAGTAAATAGAAAATTTGTCATCTCTTACAAATACCAATGAAAGCATATGTTAACATACATAGCACTTCAGCTAAAATATTAAATGGAATGAACAAAGCATAAATTGTACACACAATATGATGGGGTTACAGGCTGAGTATCCCTCACCCACAGTGCTTAGGGCAGAAGGACTTCAAAGTGCAGAGGGTTTCAGATTTTGGAACATTCGTATAGATTTTTCTGGTTAAGTGAAATCTCTAATCAGAAAATATGAAATGTAAAATGCTCTGAAATCCAAAACTTGTTGAGCACTTTTGGTTATTTAGGGTTCAGCCTGTTTACCCTTGCAGTTGTGGCACAGGCTGTGCTACTAACAGGACTTGGCTTTCAGGATGACGTGGAACAATTTTCACAATTCTTCAAATTCCTCAGTTTTGTTTCTACAGATTTTTGTGGAAAAAGAAAATCTAACGTTTAAAATTATGAAAAATGTGTCTTTTTACAGGTGCCCCATTGCCTAAAGAGGACAGTTCTGTTCCTTTGATCTCCAGCTCCCCAATGAAGGAAGCCCGGGGGTATGAAGAACCCCCGAGTGAAGAAGAAGATAAAATCAAGGAAGATCCCTTAACCATCTCTGAACTAGCATACAGCCCAAGTGCCAGCCTGCTTCCCACCCCTGTTGATGAGGATGAGATTGATATGCTGTTTGACTGTTCTTCTAGGCTTGAGTTGGAAAGAGAAGACACAGATTCCTTTGAGGAACTGGATGCAGATGAAAATGCCTTTTTGATTGCTGAGGAAGAGGAGCTGAAGGAGGCTCACCGAGCTTTGTCCTGGAGCTATGACATTCTGACCGGCCACTTTCGGGTGAATCCACTGGTCAAGAGTTTTTCCAGGCTTCTTGTGGTGGGCCTGGGACTGCTACTCTTTGTATTTCCCCTGCTCCTCCTCCTTTTGGAGTCAGGTATTGATCTCTCCTTCTTATGTGAAATCCGCCAGACACCAGAGTTTGAGCAGTTTCACTATGAATACTACTGTCCTCTCAAGGAGTGGGTGGCTGGGAAAGTCAGCCTCATGCTGTATATGCTGGGGTGCTCATGAGGGTAGCACGTTGTACGACTAAGGGCTATATTCAATACTAATGAGTTCTCTTTTCAGTAGATGCCTGGTTCTGAATGGTCCTGGGGTCATCAACAGGTGACCCTTTCTCATGACTGATTACTCCAGTTCTTACATTAGCTTTTCATAATTCAATATATTTAAATAAGTTTAAATCAGATACAATTTTTTAGTTATAGGCCAGAAAGATGGCCCTTAAACAAAAACTTGTTTATTTTTTAATGTATGGTAGATATCTTTATCTGTTCTATCATAATACATAATGATACATTGGACAAACTAGATTTTTCTGTTTTTAGTAGTTGGCACCACCACAAGACATAAGACTCAGAATCAGAAGTTTAAGAAAAACCCAAAAGAAAGTTTTTGAATATAATCCTTAGTAAACACAATGTCTTCTAACCAATGCCTATACAACTAAATTTATGCTGGGCTTTTCTTTTTGTTTTTTAAAAAAATATTTTTATGGGTTTAAACTATTTTGGTAAGTTTTTAGCAAAAAAAAATCCCAAAAAAAACAAACAAAAACAAGCCTCCTGGAATTATTTAAGTATACAGATCGCAAGACCAATGCACAAAGGTATATCAGGAATTTTTTAATGTTTTGGCAGTGG
This sequence comes from Octodon degus, assembly GCF_000260255.1. NCBI lineage: Eukaryota > Metazoa > Chordata > Mammalia > Rodentia > Octodontidae > Octodon > Octodon degus. Next base: position 9,771,564 of record NW_004524687.1, read on the forward strand.
TTTGTTTTTTAAAATATTTTTGGCTGAACAATCTCATAATTTGTTATTACCTGCGTATAATATGGGAAAATGGGTAGAAAGACACTGTAGTTTAAGCCTCCAAAATAAGATGATGTAGGAGAATGTAGAACCTGAGAGCCCCGAGTTGACACACGAAGGCCTATTTCTCAAAGTTCGGGACAAGATGATTTGGTATTTTTCCTTTGCATCTTTGGGTCTGAGGAAGGAGATTGTTCTTAAAGGAAAGTGAAATTTAAAAGGAAACATGGTGAAAGATAAAGTAGTCTACTGCTTGCTGTACAGTAACACAAGAGTGGAAGCAGATGAGAATTGGACAAATAGAGAGCAGTGAAGGGGAGTTCTGGTGAGGGCCGAAGGCAAGTGTGTAGGTGGATGGTCTCTTTGATGAAAGTGATAATGATTTGATGCGAGGCGTGCAGCAATGTAAAGAGCAGTGTCCTTGCTGCCTGAGGTGATGGGAATGTGTTCAAGTGGATATAAATAAAGGTGGAGAAACTTTAAGGTACATTTTGGTCCCTCATGCATTCCTTATGGATCTGTGGAAAAACTTCAAAAAGTGTGTGTGTGTGTGTGTGTGTGTGTGTGTGTGTGTGTGTGTTTGTGTGTTAGAGAGAAAGAGAGAGAAAATATAAAAATATGAATATCCTCTGATGCCAATGATCATCCTTTGCAGTATACTCTTACCCTTGCCTGGTTCCCTTAATCATATAGCTCATTCATAATTGGGGCTTCCACTGAGAAAGTGGAGAGGCCTCATGAGATGACAAACCAATTCAGTCTCAGTGACATAGATAACAGAAGGGGCAATTAGGCTGAAAACGCTGGAGCCAAGTCCTCTGGTACCTTACTTCCTCCCATCAAATCCATGAGAAAAAGAGTCTGTTCCTTTCCTGTGCAGAGAACGGACCAGCTCTGTGGTAAGAAGAGCGTGGGGGAGGGGGCTACTCTATGGATTGAGAACCCACCATTGCCTTCATTGACGAAAGAGATGTGGCCCACCTGTGATCTCTCCCTGACTCTGATGACACCTTCATTCTGTCTGTTAGCATAATCTCCAAGTTAGGCATTTCAGTCCTGCTCATTCAGTAGAGTTCTGTGTGACTCACTAGGCATTTACTTTTACAGGGAAGCTTTGAAAAGCAGTTCGTGAGGCCTTCTACTGAACACATGATAATATATACTTGCCATTGAGCTTGCGTGGTTTTCTTCTAATGGATTTTCAGTGAGTTGTACTGATAAAGAAGTGTATTTTCTTTGGTTGTAACCTGCAATAATAAGTTAATTTTTCCCTTTTCTCATGTGACATGACCTCTAATTCATCATGTCATCCTCTGTGATGAAAGGGTGATTTAGTGTAGTCTGCATAACTTTGTCCTCCTTCAAATAATACTTCATATTATTCTAATCAAGACAAACCATCAAGCCTTCACTTATTACAACACTATTAAATAATTTTTAATATTATTGAAGTAATATATTTTCCATTATAAAGTATTTAAACAACATAAGACAAATATCACACACCATCTGACCACACAGATTCATATTAAGGAGATGTATCCAGCTAGCATCTCTCCTGTTTAGGCACAGGCTTTATTGTGGAATGGGAAGGTTTTCAGGTAAAGGAGTTGACAGGATAAGGTCTGCTGAATTTCAACGTAACCATCAAAAATAAAACTGGGATTGTGGAAAGCCATGTAGCTGGCATGGAATCAGAGCCTTTTAGAAATAACCATCTAAATTTTGGTTTTAGAAATAACCATCTAAATTTTAGCAGGATGTCACCAATTGCCTGAATCAAAAGAGGAGAGTATTGCTTCTAAAGGTGGACAGTATAAAATATAGTGAGATACAGAGTTCAAAGCAAGTGTGTGAGTATATGTATATTCCATATTATTGGTGTATGTGTGTTTATATATAAACCTGTACATATGTGTGTATTTGTATAGACACAACCAATATGCCTTTCATATGTTGTTGTGCTTATTTTGTCCTGCTTGAGGAAATTGTTCCTTTTCCTATCAGATGTCATGGTGGGTAAAACCATATCCTCAAAGACTTAAAATTTCCATGAAAATTTTTGTGAATCTGTACACACATATATGGCAAATACATATACACACACAATCTTGTCTTTAATAGTAATGCAAGTTGGATTATGAAAAAAATGTAGGCAAAGTATCATGTATTTATATCTGTGCTTGGAGCATATTATAAAATGTTATGTATTTGGAGTATTTTTTGTGATTTGTCTAATATTTATAAACATAACTGTGGGGAGAATTCACAATGAGGTGACTTGACTGAAATCCAGAGATATGGGGCCATGTTACTGTGATTGGAGCCTTATCTTTGTATAGTGAAGTTTGCATTTCTATGTCAACATCCAAATTGTTTTATATGTTAATATGGTAGCAGGAATCCCTAATAAATATACTCTGGGGTAAAATATTTTTTTGCCATCATTCAGTTTTATTTAAAGTACAGTGTAGTCAACTTGTTGGAAACTACAGGAGTATGCCCTTTAGGACCGTGAAATGAAGTTCCCCATTAATGATAACAGTATGAAAAGAACCACAGGTCATGGGTGACATTAACCCTCTGCAGAAGTTACACAGGCCCAAAGCAGAAATGTTAGCAATGCAAATATACTCAATTGCCAAAATAAAAAAACCCAAACAAACTAGGGTCTAATTAATGGTACTAAGATAACTAGGCTAATAGAAAATTGGGCAATGGATTTTAGAGGGTTAGAATTTGGGATGTCATCACTCCTGGTCAGCAGAGATCTTTGTGTGCACATGGAGTGGCATCTGACACTTCACCCTGTGATTCTCACCATTAGACTTCTCATCCTGCCTTTCACAGGCCCTGAGAGAATCTCACTCTTCACTCTGCTCCCCTCTCCACAATGGAGACTTGACAGGTCTTCTGCTGAGGTTCCACACAAGGACCACAACTCCTTCCCCGATGATGAAATCTATATGTGTTACTTTGAGTGACCCAAAAGGAGGCCTTCTTTCCAGCAGGAAGACTCTAGGGGTCTTCCACTATGGGCCTTCAACTGTGGTGGCCTCTTGAATCTGCAGTTTCTTATTCAGCAGCTCACAGAGTGACAGGGTAGAAAAGGAACTTGATGGTTAGTGCTTAGAAGTAAGGTGACTTGTGGACCTCATTCCTGGCTCAGGCAGTACTACCTAGTACCTTTGTTTGGGTCAGTATCTGCTGATCCAAATGGCCCTTATTTACTGTGTAGTTCACTGAGCTCCTGCTCCAATCTTGCCTATTAAAGGAGATCTTTCTCTATATTCTTACATTTTCTGCTGAGTCAAATAGAGGAAGGATTTCCCACCGATATTCTCAATCTGGGGAGAGTATTGGAGAGAGGCTTCCATCTTTGTGATAAATTCTTGAGTGGTTGCATCTGATGGGATTTGAATCTTTTGGGACCATCTTTCTCTACTGGGTGAAGATAATATTCCAAAGGTCCCTGCTTACCTGTGCTCCTGCTTCTTCTCTCTTTCTCTCTGTCTTGGACCTGCTTTTGGCTTCCAGTCTCCATGCCGTAGAGACTCAGCAGGACCTGCCCATGGTGGGCCCAGCCGCGATCATCTTTCCATGTGCCAGCCTCAGTCTGTACTGGGTGGGTAAGTCCAAGAGCATGCCCAGTGGGCTCATCTGTCATCACTTCAGAGAGGAAGAAAGAAACCTGCATAAGCCTCAGATCTCAGATATGTTCTCCGATCCAGTAATAAAGCTAGTTTTTACCCTTCTTCTGGCCATTGTGTCTTTTAACTACTGGGAAATGGGATGCTGGTATTGGACAGAATGATAGCTAACATTTAACCATCAGAGGTCTGTAACCTGTGATGTTGAGAGTAAGAAAGGTATGAAGAAGACTGTTCCTGGAGTATCCTCAGGCATCAGCTGCCTGTCACTGAAACAACACTTTACCAATGGGAGGGAGAACTGGAAATTTATATTAGTAAAGAAAAGAGCATTGCTTGGCACTCTACGCCCCTATTCTGCACCCTTTGTTGATGCTTACCCTCATATCTCTTGGAAAAGAAATCAAGACCATTTTCAAGGCTACAAAGAAAAACTCTTAGGATAAAGATGCACTTCCTGTGAGCAGTAAGTATTAAAATATGCTTTGCACATTTATCTGTTTTTTCATCTTATAACTCACTTTGATTCTACAAAATTATGGTTGTAATTATCTGCTTTCCAAGGAGACTATCTTTGAAGGGAAAGACCATATTAACCCAAAAATGTTAGTTTCTGTTATGTGTGGTAGGCTCATTTTTTAGAAGTTTAAAGTACGGTGCTTTGGTTTAAAGATCACTTTTTTTGTAATTTTCTTAGGGTGAATCAGCTGCCTGCCTTCCTCAGTCAATTGAGCATCCTCACACCTTCAGCTTCTGGTTCTGCAAAGCAGCAAGCTAGACTGTAAACTTACTGCTCCTTGTTCTTATGGTTCCCATGTAATTCACCCAAACCAGGACATTTCTGAGAGCCATGAGTGTTTCTAACAAACACTCCCTGTATTACAGCTATATACAACTGTCCCAGATATTCTATCTGTGAGACCATCTGATCAGAAAGATGCCCCTTTGAACAACTATAGTGTGTCTTTCTATAACATTATAACATTGACTTGGTAAAATAAGGAAAGATTGTTGCTCTATAGTCAGCTCTCCTGGTTGATCAGTCAGGTTAAGATATATATTCTGGCACTTTACAAGGTTAAATCTTTAATCTTTTCCTTGAGTATTTGGTGCTACATACTCAACTTGATTGCCTTTAGAAATGCTTGGCTTCTTATTTGATTTGAAGTAGATGGACAGAGGACTGGACTTACTTCAATGCTTTTGCTTCCATAGTCCTCCGGAATTTGATATTTATGTTCTACTCACACAGAAAGTTAATGATGAGCTTGTGAGCAACTGATTCACATTCAAGATTACATTTCATAGAAAGCCAACCTGATCACTTCTAATGAGAAGTATCAACATTCTGGATATTTGCTTGATGCTTCATGCTCCATGGGTATTTTTTCCAGAGTACTTTTTATAATGTCCACCAAACTTATTAGCAAGTAACAAAAATCACAGCTTCAAAACTGCCTCTTGGAAAACCCAACGGGCCAAATTTCCACATATCCGTGTGTATCCTGTAAGGGCCAGAGATAGAGTATGTATATGTTCTTCCAAAGCTCCTAGTTTGCAAATTTCTCATGGCCAAGCCTGGCAACTGATTATGAAAATCACATCCTCTTCTTTCTGGAACATAACTGAGCTAATTCCCAAGCCTGACCATAGGAGTTAAGTACAGCCATATCCCCAGAGTCACAGCCAGTGAGAAATGATCTGTATCACTTCCAAATCCCAGGCTAAGTGTTAGTTTCCATTTATTCCTGGATGTCAATTCATACAATGACCTTCAAGTCACCAACTGGGGATGATACAGCTATTGGCAACTTGGATCCTTACCCCAAACTGGATCCATCTTGGATGGTTTCTTCAGCAACAAAGTCTTGTCCAGGATATTTCCAAGCCAGTTACTATCAACATTCCTCCTTTCAATATTCATTGGGCTGTCTTCCAAGAAAGGGGAATGCAGTAGGAGCAGCTGTGGGGGCTGCTCTGCCCTCCAGTCTTCCAGGAGATGCTGGAGAATTGTGGCACAGTGGCTGTGAAATGGCTTTTGTGCTTGTGAGTGATGGATCTTGGCCAAGATCTGTTTTGGTGCTAATATATCCTGTTACTCTTTTTTTGGGGGGGGCTCAGCTGGAATCCAATGCAGGAGAATCAAAAGTCCATTGCCCTGATGGGCAAAGCCATCTCTAGTTGAGAACCACTGGGTTTGAGACTGGTTTTTAGAGCACTGTGCTCTCAGAACACTTGTTTTACTGCTCTGCTGACATGGTCTTGATGACTTTTATAACTCTGTCATTGAACTTTTGATTTCTAAGTCAAGTTGTTGGGGTTATAAAATATATGCAGGAGATCAGCTCTGCAGCAATGGACAACATGCACCCTAAGCAGTCAAACTGAATGTGGGGCATCTACACACACACACACACACACACACACACACACACACACACACGGCTTCAGGGATCCTTTAGTTGAGCTATATCAAAACACGAGGCTGCATTTGTGACACTGGTGGTGGCTGCAGCAGGCCCTAGCCATGGCGAGTGGATGAGTTCCAGGTATGGAGGAATAGCACTGGAGCTCTGTGGGAGGCCAGCCTGCCTGTCAGCCTCAGGAGCCCTCTGTAATGCATGTACACAAATATCAACCTCTGTTGAGTATGGGACAGGAACTGCTACCAGCCAGGCAGAGAACTTTGTCAATTATTATGAAATAAAAATGTACACACAGATATTGTATAGGTGATAGCAAGGAGTAATTAGAATTCCTTAGAGAGTTTATAATCTGTGGTTTAAAAACCATTGTAACATTACAAAGCATATGTCCTGAGTCTTGGAAATAGAAATTAAATATAAAACCTTCACATTCTATAGAGAAAAATGCTAATTTCCCCCCTCTTTCTCCTTCTTCCTTCCTTCCTTCTTTCCTTCCTTCCTCCCTTCCTTCCTTCTCTCTGTGCATCCATCCCTCTTTCAATCTCTTTCTTCTTTCCTCCCTCTCCTTTCCTCTTAATGAGGATTGAACTCAGGGCCTTGTACATGTTAAGTAACCACTCTACCACTGAGAGCTATGCCTTTTTATTAAAGCAAAAGTAATTTGAGACAGGATCTCACTAAATTGTCCAGGATTGGATTCGTGATCGTCCTGCTTCAGCCTCTTGAGCAACTGGGATTATAGGCATGTGCCACCAGGCCAGGCAAGTACTTGTTTTCATATGAAAACTCACATGGATTTCTTAATAAGCAAAAAAAATTTCTTTATAATCAACACATATTAGGGTCCATAAATAGGCATTTAAAATTATATACACATAACAAAACCATTTTTAGTTTCTAATGACACATCCACAAGTTATGGGAAATATCAGAGGAAACACTGAAATACCACATATGATGTAATATAAACGAACATGGAAAACTAAATTCAAACTTATAGAGATTGATTTATAAGACATTGTCTTTTAAGAGAAATTGATCTGCAAGAATTATCAGCTCTAGATATGCTAAAATCTGTATGTCAAAACAATTTCCAGAAATTTAAGCTAATATTGTTAGTCTGTAACTGATGGCTAAACTGGAAGAGACTGAGTACCCACACTGCAACCCAAAACCCACTTCTTTATTTCCAAGAACCAATTCTGCAGCTCAGCTTGAATTTCTGATGCTTGCATGCTGGGTGATGCTGGGATGCTCAAGTGCTGGCAGAGAGGGCTGTCTGTGCCCACTGTGGCACATGTGTCACAGGTTTGCCACCTCCAGGAACGGTAATATCATTAGAAAGAGCCTTCCCAAAATTAAAATTCTCCAAAATTTGTATGTGATTGTCAACAGTGATTGATGCTGCTTTCATTGTATTAATAGAAAATAAAGCTGCTAAAAGAATGGCTCCAAGAGTAATCAATGGTCATCTGCATAAAAGTGAATCATAAAAGAAATTTAGTGATGAATCAACATATTCCTATATAGACACAGAAAAGAAAGTTATTAGTTATTGAAGTAGGATTTAAAACTTTTTGCATTTTGTAACATTACACATTTCATCATTATTACACATTACTATTACTATCGTGATATTTCATATGGAATAGGAGTTATTTTAAAGGGAAATATTCATGTTTTAGCATCCTCGGCTGAAACTTTTACCTTGGGTTTTTGAATATGAGTTCTGCATTTTCATCTTTCATTGAATCCTGCAAATTATGTAGCTGCCCAATTTAGAGGAAAGAAGTACAGTGTAGGATGCCTAGAACAAATCCTTTGATTATCAGAAGAAAGTAGCACGTGCCAGTTAATTTTTCTTTATTTCAGGAATTAACCATCAGAATAGGGGTGAGAAGTCTGTCTTATGTTTTAAAAAATCTTTATAATGATAAGGACTAAGGAACTACATTGATTTTTGGCTAATATTTTTACTTTCTCAAACTTTGGTAATTAGATAAGGTTAAATAAGTGAAAAGAATTGGGTAGAAAAACAGTGCAGCATCTTGAATTTGGCACACACTTTGGACATGTCAGCTGTATTTAATATGTTCAGAATTTTTTAAAAAACTATAAAGAAATATGTGAACAACATCTCACCAAATAGATCAAGAAAAAGTCGTTTTATAGCAGAAAGAACTAAATAAACATTCAGGAGTTAAAAAGTAGCAATAACAAATACTAAAAATTCACCAGAGGATCTCAGTAACAGATTGGAAGTAGCCAGAGAAGTAATCACCAAAGGTGATAACGAATCAATTGAGATGGACTGATCTGAAAAGTAGAAACAAAATAATCGACCAAAAGAACAAACAAACAGAACTTCAGAGAGCTGTGGAATACCACCGTGCACACCAATATCCATATAATGCTAGACCAAGAAGGACAGGAGACAGAGGAGGAAGAAAAGAACATTTAAAAGCAAGGAAAATTCCCCAAAGTGGAACTAATAAATGAGTTCAACAAGGTTGCAGGATACAAGATCATCATACACAATCAATCATATCTTTACACTCCAGCAACAGAAAATTTAAAAAAAGAAATTAAGTAAACATGTGCATGTAAAATAGCATCAGAAAAACACACAGCAACAAATCTAGCAAGTGAGGTCTAAAGCTTCTATGTTGCAGACAGCGCGAGTACGTTGAACAAATTGAAGAAGATGTAAATAAATGGAAAGATAGCTCAAGTCCGTAGATGGGAAGACTTTGTACTTGTAAACGTCAGTACTCCACAAATACATTCTCAAGTTCATGACAATCCCTATTGAACTCTCAGCTCTTGTCTTACAGAAATTGACAAGCTAGAATTTCATAGAGAAGTTTCATACAGAAATGCAAGAGGTTCAAAATAGCCACAGCATTTTTTTCACAGCATTTTTTTTTAAAAAAGAAGAAAATTGAAAGACTCACACTTCCAAAATTGAATTTTTTTTTTTTGCAGGGCTGGGAATATAGCCCAATGACATAAGCACCTGCCTGGCAAGTGCAAGGTCCTGAGTTCGATCTCTGGTACTGGAAAAAAAAAAAAGATAGTGAAAAATCTATGCAAAGATACAGTCATTGAGTCAATGTGGTACCAACTTCAGGACAGATGTATAGATCTATGACATAGATGTTGGATGCAAAATAAACCCATGCATTAACTATTTGAGTCCAGCACACCAACTGGGGAAAGTATAGGCTTTTCAACAACTGAATGTTCATAAGCGAAATGATTAAGCATGATCCATTCCTTATAAAATATACAGAAATCAATCCAAAATAGATAATAGGTCTGTAGGATAAGTGTTAAAAGTATAAAAATCTTAGAAGTTATATGAGTGTATCTTTGTGACTTTTGTTTAAGAAATAGTTATTAGAAATCACAGCAAAATAAGATAGTGATGAAGAAAAACAAAGACGATTTGGACAGTAATAGATACATTTTAAACTTTTGGACTTCAAAGGACACCATCAAGCATCTGAGAAGACAACTCACTGGAAGAGCTGTAATATTTGAAAATCATGTTTGTGCTAAGAAATTTCTATTCATAATACAAAAAGAATGCTTACAACTTAGTAATAAAAATAAATAACCCTATTTTTAAAATAGGCAAAGAAACGTTTGACATTTATTCAAAGAAAAAGCATTAAAATGGAAAGTAAGTATGCAAATAGATGCTCCATCTCGCTAGGCTTTAAGGAGCAAAAAGCAAAACCACAACCAAGTACCATTTCATCCTCACCACAGTGGCTATAATGAGAAAGATCACAATTGATATTGGCAGGAAAAGTTGGAAGCCTCATATTTTGATGATGGGAATGTGAAATTGTGCAGCTACTTTGGAAACTTATTTGGTGGTTCTTCAAAAATTTAAACCTCTTATTCCTCCACAAGCCAGCAATTTCCAGAAAACATGTTCACACATACCCTGGTACATAACTTCCACAGTAGAGCTTTTCATCAAAGCCTAGGGATGGAAACATTCCAAATGGTTATCAGTTTATAAATAGGATGAAAAGGTGTGGTGTATTTGCCCTATAAAGTAATGAAATACAGATATGGGCTGCACTATGGATAAGCTTGGAAAACATGCTAAGTGAAACTAGCGGGAAGTAAAAGCCATCCACTGCCTGTTTGTATTTATGTGAAATGCCCAGACTAAGCAAATTTATAGAGGTAAACAGATTTCTTCCATTGGTCATGATTTCTAAGGATGGCCTGAAGGAAATAGGGAGTGACTGCTAAGGGTAAAGGGTCTAGATTTTTTTTTTTAATTGGGTGATGAAAATTCTCTAGAATTATATAGTGATGATGATAGAACGACTTTGTGAATAAAGACCACTGAATTGTATGTCTTTTTTCTAAATAAAACACCAGATTATGAAAAGATTCCAAATCCATAGCAATAAGAATAAAATAAAGCCAGAAGGAGCTACCTAAAAATTACCCATGATTCTACTATGCGGCAATAAGCGATGCTAATTTTCTGAATTGAAAACCTACTCATTCTTACACATGCAGCAAAGGGACTGCGCCAAGGGTCTCTAGAGATTTCTGCTACATGGCTTCTCATAACTGAACAATCTTTTGCTATACCTGTTATTCTAGGTTTTCTGTTTCTACCCTCTGCTCACCTCTAGCGTTCCCTAGGGCAGGGTCTGGCTGCCACTTTGGGAAGGCCCTATTTTCTTGGGCTGCATGACTTTTCTCCCTTTTCATCTTCTAGATGTCTTAGTGGGCTGCAAGCATCTAGTTCTGCAGCCTCAGACTCCTGCTCCTCACAGGCAGTTGGCCACCCCAGAGGTGCTGTGGCAGGTCCCTTGCTTTGACACAACCACATTCAAAAGCAGCTCCTCCTTTCAACTGTTAACTTCTGGCCTCTCTAATCAGCATGACTATCAGATCTCTTGGACTCTGATCAAAGGTTCTCCAGAGGACTAAGTGTCCAAAAGTTTAGCCTGTGATATCCAGATCAAAGTTACTTTGATTGCAAACTGCTATTTTTTCCCATAATTTTATTGACAGACAAATAGCAATGAGACAGTTTCAAATCAAATTGGTAGGACAGTTTCAATAATTTCAATAATTAACACATTGCATACAAACTGCGATTTTTGTTGGTATCTACAGAGGCTTCCACTGCTGCTCCTCTGACAATCTAGCCAGCTTAACCCTGGCTTCATCCTGTTGCAGACTTGCTAACTGCAGTGAGAAAGAATGGATCTTCGGAGAACTGCTTGAACAGCATCATCATCTGCTCCAAGAGCGAGAGAAGTGGTGTGGTCTAGTCTCCTGGTCTTTCCCTTCTGTATAAGCAGGATTGGTTTCCTTCAAAATCAGTTTCTTTCCTTGACTAAGGTTTTCCTTTATTTGCAATTCAACTTCTACCAAAAAAGAATTCCCTCTTTTCTCTTTATTTTATTTTATTATGTATTTAGGACAGAGTCTACAGGGTCTCACTATGCAGATCAGGCTTGTACTGATGCTCCTGTTTTCAGCCTCCCAAGGGCTATGATTCTAGGTGTGCACCACCATGCCCCAGTCTCAGTCGGCCCTCTCGAGGAGCCCTGGAGGCAGTGGCCAGCACAGCACGCCAGGGATGGAACCCAGGCCTCCGCGTTTCCCTTCTTTTGAAGGAGGGTTATTTCCTACCTCTCCTCAAAAGCTGACCCCACAGTCTTTCTTCTACATAGTACTTGAAAGCTGGCTGCCTTTTATCCCCACACTTTCCCAGAAATTACTCAGGTGACCATGAAAATTAGTCAGTTTACCGAACCCTGCAGCCAGCATGACGCTGTGCCTGGTTCCAGTGAACACAACATTCCTGGCTACAAATACTGGCCCCTCTTGGCTGTGGAGCTTGGAGGTGGCATTCTGAGTCATTTGTGAGTGACAGTCTCTGGGTCCATGAACCGACAATAATAGATATGCATCCCAGAGAGAGGGTGTGGCTGCTGGATAGAGGAAGCAATGCCAAGAATCTGAAGCATAAGCCTTGGAATGTCCTATTGGCCAAGTCGCATGCTCTCTGTCTCAGAGGAGCGCTCCCACCCTCTCCACGGAAGGTGTCCCCTGTCTAGCTTCCCACACCTCCACTAGTCCACACCGCCCTACCGCACAAGGCATCCTAGGGAGGTCACTCTACCCCAGATTAGAAACTCTGTAACACAAAAGTCTGGAAAACAGCTGCCAAATTGTTCTGAACATCAGCTAGAGAAAAGATTTCAAGGGAAGTAATTATGAACAACGCTGAATATTGCAGCCTTAGCCTGAGGAGTCCTAGTGTATATTAAGTTTCTCGAATTTTTGAAAAAAGCTCTCACATAGAGGAATGCATTTAGTGAAGAACTTTACACGCTTTTCTGACCTTGGGTCTCTTTCTTCTGTAAAACATTCATTATCTCGAGGGACTTACTAGGGTCTGCTTACTTGTTCCTGTCTATCTCTGCTTCCTCATTCTCCTCAGCAGTACTTCATGAAGTGGAAGTCTGAGCTGAGGAAAGTGTTGTCTAGCCTGGGACATAGCAAACTGCCCTTGCTCCTCTTGAGGCAAACATGCATTAACACAGGACTCAACCTATACAAGCACTGTTGAAGTGAGGCAAGGCAAGAACACGAGGCACTGCAGTCCCAAGGTTGTTTCGCTCCCCTTAGCCACACTGAGTGGTTCCCACAGTTTGGGATTTACAGTCAGGGAGGCTTGCTCTGTGCACCCCACACGCATGAAACGCTCCCTGAGCCCTAGCTAACTTCTGAAGAGTGCACAGCGACAGGATTCCTAGGGATCCTGCCAGGACTGCTGTTTGTCCAGCTAGAGACACAGTTCCTCTGTGCCATCCCTGAAGTCCCACCCCATTTGTCAGTGAAGGAAAAGGTCTCAGAGATGGGGCCTGAGAAATGTACTGTTTTCTTCAGGAGGACTCTACAGCTTTACCAGTGTGGGTCTCTGCTCTAACTCTTAATCATCAATAAATTAGGGCTTTTTCCATGTAAACTCTAGGGAGCCCCATTCCTCTTAAGGAGCCATCCATCTGTGCAGGGCGCCCCACCTAAATCTTCTCCTATCTGAGAACCAGGTTGCCGGCAAAATGAAGTAGGTTCCCCCCACCACTCCGCGTTTTGTGGAGGGAGCCGGTGTGAAGGACCACACTGCCCCCAAGTGGGACTCTGGAAAAGTGCAGCGGTGCTCTGATAGCTCCTCGACGGAAGCTCAAGGGTGCACCAGGGCAAGGACCCCTTCGTATCCAGAGCCTTTGGGGAAGAAATTGGTGCCGTGCCTGATCCATTGAGCAGTGATGGACACGATGGTGGTGTGTGGTGAAGAGAATAAGTGAACTCCAGAGACAGCAAGCCCTGTAAATAGAGGTTGCAAAGGAAGGAGCAGAGAGAGGCTGGAGGAGAAAGAGAGAGGAGGTAGGCCCCGGGGAGATACCTCTGCCCTTCCAGGCCGCGTTCTCACACCCGACCTCTAATTGGCCCCTGACTCCTAACAGTGAGTCAGCTGTACAGCCCCATAACTGAATCACCTACCACAATCCGGGCCTCTGAGAGCATGAGGTTTTGGCGGGACTTTCCACACGCAAAGCATCACATCTTCAGATGCCAGTGTGTTGCACAGACTAGGCCTACAGTGAGTGCTTCCTGCTCAACACCTTATGATGTATAGTCCTTCTCTGGGCAACCAAGACACTCAGTGTGAGGCTCATGGAGCTGCCTACACTGATGTGGTGCCCAGACAATGGACTTCCATCGGTCTTGCCTGCCTTTTGCAGTTATTCTGTCTCCAAGCTGTTGCCTCAGCTCCACCTTGAGGGAGAAGCCAGCCTTCAGGGCCTGCGGGGAACACAGAGGCTGTGACACTAGGAGAACTGGGGTGAGCTTGGAATTTGGAGGCCCTGAGCACTATTCTGACCACCTTTACTGCTGCCACAGAATGTCTTTTGAGGGTGCTAGGTGCAGCCTGCCAACTCTTAGGCCTGGGCAGACCCCGAATGCTGCTTCAGGTAGCTTGGTCAGCATCTTTCTGTCAGCCATATGGTATCCTATGCATCTAAATGCTTTTTTCTTCATCATGGCCTGATGAGCTTCCGGGACTCTGAACACACTCTGTCACGGGACTGTTTGGGAGGCAGTCTGGCTATTTACACTCGGAAAACCCTAAGAGGAGCTCTATACTTGACAGGAAACGGGGGCGTACAGAGCACGAGGGAGGGGTGTCACTTGTGCTTTTCACAGCAGCCCAGAGAGGAACTAGGAGCCCCATTTTGTAGAAAGAAACATTGAATTTCAGAAAAACATTCCTACTGATGGAGACGAGGATCCAGCCCACCCAGTGTCTGTCCTCCAAGATCACTCAGAGTCTGAATTTACCAGAATTTTCTTGGGTTTCTTTGGTTTTAGTGAAGTTTTCATTCATGTTTCCCCACCACCAGTTGTTCAACTGAATGGATCTGTTATCCCCTAGTTTCTTTAGAAATGACTCAGCAGTCAAAAGTATTCCAGGTCCTTCATGCATCAAAGAATTAGACAACACGAGCCAGAAATGGTGCCAAAAGTTTATTTGAAAAGTGTGGGATGAATGGCTATGGAGTAAAGCAGCTCTGCAGAGTGAATTTGGACTGAACAGAGGGAAACTGGGTAAAACTAACCATAAAAGTATATGCTGAATCAGAAAAGCACTGTGTAGGTTGTCATGGGAACTCACACACAATAGCAGGCTCAGTGATGGCTGCTCCTCTTTTATTTTGTCCACATCTCATGGGAGTTCACTAGAAGTTCCACATATGGGGTCCTGGGGTTGCCCTCGGATCTTGTTATTGGCAGGTCCTGCTCATTTTCCCAGCCAGCTTTGCCACACCCTCCTTCCTATATTATGTCTTCTTATTTAGTGGCGAGCTGTTGCATTTCCCTATGCAACTGAAATGTAACTATGAGAACAGACACAATTATAACTGTTTTCACTTGGTTCTCAGTAAGAGCTCTGTTCCACTTTTCTGATTCCTTCTAGTGTTCCCAGTCCTTAATGCAGTGTGGCTACACTTTTGGACACCTCTGTTTCCTTTTCTTGAAATTGATCTCTGTTTCTCTCTGTTTCTGTCTCTTTATCTCTTTGTCTCTTTGTCTCTCTGTCTCTCTGTCTCTTTCTCTTTCTATGTCTCTTTGTCTGTTTCTCTATCTCTGT
>NW_004524687.1:9786986-9792897 GCF_000260255.1 Octodon degus
TCTCTCTCTCTCTCTCTCTCTCTCTCTCTCTCTCTCTCTCTTTCTCTCCTTTCTCTGTCCCTGTCTCTGTCTGTCTGTGTTTCTTTCTGTCTGTCTCCCCTTTTCTGCAGTTTACAGACAATCCACCCCCTTTGCCTCTGCCTCTCCCTAGAAAGATACTTGGGAATGACAATCCACTGACTGGAGGACGTAAAGTTTCAATCTAGGAAATTTCAGTTGATTTCAAGGACCAGCTAATGATGCAATGAAGCTCTAAGAGCCAAAGAAAAATCCTGGAATGGAACAATGACTAAACCAATGATTATTTCAGCAAACATGCTTACCTATATATGATGATAGTACCATGTCTCTCTATCATGCTCTTTAGCATTTGCAAGCCATCATTTTCTGTCTGCTTTTGCTTCCATGGCTCTCACCCATTCTCAGCATTGTCTCCCCTGGCCCACGATGGCACTCAGCCATGAAGAAATAAAATGGATTTTCCCAGCCTTCCTAATTAGAATCCTGACACTGAGGATTAGGATTAGGAATCCTAATCCTAATTAGAATCCTTCTCTAGTACAGAGAAGGATACTAGAGAAGCATAGGTTATAAAAAGCCCTGAGCCCATTGTGACTTGTGGACTAGTAGCCTGTCCACACATTTTATGCCATCTGTAGCAAAGCAAATAGAGTTGTCCATTGGTACCAGTTCACAATCCTGGTACTTCATGCAGTTCACAGTCACCTTGGGGAGTGGTTGCATGTACATACTACAGCTTGTTTCCTCTTCCCCCACCCTTTCCCTTGCTCCCTCCTCTTCTAATTCCTCTATCCAAGTTTTCATTCTTACTGATATTAGTAATCTCAGTTCCTGTTATGGCACATAGTGCTTATAGTAACTGAGGTTATTCAGTTCCAGCACATGATACCTCTTTGTTTTTTCACCCTTCTCTTCTTGCTTACACTGCTCTTCTTCCCTTGGACTACTTCACTGTTTCAAGAGAGCCATCTCCTTGCCCCCTGCTACTCATTCTTTATTATTCTCTTAAATTGTACTTTGCCTCACTCAAATGAGAGCTAACATACAGTATTTAACTTTGTGTGTTTTGTTATTTCACTGAACATTACATCTTCCAGGTGCATCCGATATCCTACAAATGTCTCAAATGGTCTTTCTTTGTAGATGAGCAGTACTTCATTATATAGAAGTACAATATTTTCTTTATTAAATCACCTGTTGATAGGTATTCAAGCTGCTTCTGGGATTTAACTGTTATGAATTATGCTACTACAAATAGTGTTCTGCATGTATTGCTGTATTATGATGTCTTGTGCTCTTTAGGAAAGATACCTAGCAGAGGGACGACTGGGTTGTATGGAATCTTTAATTTCAGGGTTGTTTCTTTTTAGAAATCTCCAGCGTCATTTCCATAATGGTTATATTAGTTTCCTTTCCAACCAACTTTGAAGGAGAGTTCCTTCAAAATATAGCCTCACCAGTATTTGTTATTGTTTGAGTTCTTAATAAGTTCCATTTTTTCTAGAGCAAGATGGCATGTTAGGGTTGTTTCAATTTGCATTTCTCTAAAGGCCAGAGATGTTGAATATTTTCACATATTGTTAACCATTTGCAGTTCTTCCTCTGTGAAACATGTGATCATTTTCCTTGCCAATGTCTTGTCTGCCTCTTTAATTTTAGGTGGTTTATTTGAATTCCTTATATATTCTAGATGTTAGTCCTCTCTCTGAGAAAGGGCTGGCAAAACTTTCCCCATTCTGTAGTTATCTTTCCACTCTACTGATTGATTCTTTTACTGTAATGAAGCATTTTAGTGTGGTATAATCCCACTTGTTGACTTTTGCTATTATTATTATTATTATTATTATTATTATTATTGAAACAGGGTCTTACTGTGCATTTTGGGATGACTTTGCATTTTGGGCTACTTTTGTAGCCTCCAGAATGGCCTCAAACTTGTAGCAATCTTTCTGTCTCAACCTCCCCAGGGCTGAGATTATAGGCATGCACCATCATGCCTGGTTCCAGGACTGGCACAGCATGCGGGACTGGAGATCAAACTTGGGTCGTTGTGCCTGCCAGGTAGGTGTTTATGCCTGTGAGCTGTCTCCCCAGCCCTCTTGCTATTATTTTTTGTGCAACTGAGGTTCTGTTTAGAAAATCCTTTCCTACACCTACATCTACTAGTGTTTACCTATTTTATAATGTATTTGGTACAGGGTCTCACTATGCAGCTCAGACTTGTAGTGATTCTCCTGTGTTCAGCCTCCTCAGTGCTGGAATTACAGGCATGCACTACCATGCCGGGGCTCTGTGGTCACTCAGTGTGCCCAGGGTCAGGGCTGGTATGGCATGTGGCATGTGGTAGAGACAAATATATTACTACAAATAAGAGGCCTGTAGCTACATGTCCAGTTCTCTTAAAAAGCATTATGCAATGTTTCCATGTATTGAGCGTCACATAAATTTCCATCAGTGTTCTGAAAAGTACAGTTAGACCTCAATCTTTTCACTCAGAGTTATTATAATTATAATGTGAATATTCTCAAGAAACCTCAAAGAGAAACAGGCTTAGAAAAAGTGTGACTTTAAGTTATTGTAAAAATGGGTAAATAAGAAAAAAATGTTTGTACAAAAACATGAACACAAATGTTCATAGCAACATTATTCATAATAGTTAAATGTACAAATGCAAAAGTTCATCAGTTAATGTGTGGTGTTGTGTTTTTTGTTTGTTTGTTTGTTTCTTTTTTTTTTCAGAAGTGGGGATTGAACTCAGGCCCTTGCACTTGTCAGGCAAGCGCTTAGTCTACTGAGCTATCTCCCTGGCCCCAGTTAATGCATGTGTTAAAGAAAATGTGTTAAGTCCATACAATGGTGTGGTGGATTAACTAGTGGGCAACTTGGAGCACACAGCTGAAATAAGTCAGTGTGGTCCTGCGTGTGGAAGGCCCACCTGAGGATTATTGCCAACAGCAAAAAGCAAAACTAGAGAAGAAATTAGTGTGCTGTTTACCTTCCTGGACAAGCCAGTCACACTGGTCTTCCTGACATAAACTCAGCTGTTCTCATCACTAGGGGCACTCAGGTCCTTGCTGTCACTGAGGATGGCTACAATTCTCTTCTCTTGCCTACCTTGACCATTCCTGGCTCCAGTGCAGACCCCCAGCCTGCTAGCACACATCCTTCACCTTCACCCTGCTGGCACAGGCTTTCTAGCTCCTACCACAGACCGTTGGGTCTTTCCAGGTCATATCTTTGATAGAGACTTGCATGAGACATTGTCATAGGTTCTTGATCTCCACATGGACTCGTGGAGGACACTGATATGGGCTGTAGGTCTTTAGCTGGGCTCGTGCAGGACATTGCTGTGGGATCCAGGCCCTCAGCTGGATTATTTGGGTCTCTAGTGAGTGGAAAAAATCTCTTGCACTCTTCTGTACTTGACTTTTTGTATGAACATTATTATAAACTAATCTTATAAATTATGTGTGTTGCATTGAATCTCTTCCCTTGAAAATAGAATTTGATTGACCATGATGGAAATGCTGATACATGGATGAACACTGAACATATCCTAAGCTAAAACAGCCAGACACAAGGGCACTTGTGTGACGACCCCATAATGGGAGACATGTTTATTTAGATGACAAACCAGAGGCAGAAAAGAGATGAATGGGAAGCCAGCACTGGGAGGAAAGACACAGATTCATGGGCTGATTAGTTTCTTTTGGATGTGGAAACATGTTCTAGACTTATGCTGCTGGATTCATAGCACTTAGAATATGCTGAAAGTTATGCAATTATATGCTTTGAACTAGTCAGCTGCATTGAAACTTCTAGTGGCTTTGCAACTCTAGGCACACATGCATGTTAGGACATTGAGCCAAAGATAGTGCTTTAATAGAACCACTGATTTTGACCATCTTTACAGAGAATCATTAATTTTGTGTTGGAAAGGTGGAGAGAAAGAGGAAAACCACGCATGAGGCACATGCTGTGCCAGTGGTAACAACCCACGTCTCTGCTCTGGTCCACAGACTGCTTAGCAATGAGCAAAAGCTGAGAGGGCCCAGGTCTCTCCTCTGAATGTGCAGTAGGTGAACTGTGTGGGCCTTGTCTCTGCAGCCTCCTCAGCAGGAGCCCTGTAAGGGCAGAACTGTGACTTATAGTTGTCTCTGTGCCCTCAGCTCCATCAGGACAAAGGTTTTAGGTGAACCCTTGACCAAGCTGCATGTTAAAGAGAGAGTCCTTGTTGCAAAGGATGGGAGGAGGCAAGCCAAAAATGCTGCAAATGTTTGTTCCAAAGGTGAGGGGTGAAGGGGTAAGGAGAAAACAGACTCTTCAAAGTGAACTTGGGCTAGGAAAAAAAACAAAACAAAACAAAACAAAACACTGAGCTCTTCCTGGCCTCTGGTCCGCTCTTTGCAGTCTGCCTCTCCTGTGAGCCTGTGAGAAGTTCACATAAGATGATTCTGAGAATCATCTGGCTCTGTCTGGGGGTCTTGGAATTTACAGGTCCCTCCCAGGTGTCCAGCCAGTTATGCAGCACCCTATCTCATATACCAGGCTATTCCAATTCTTAGAGTTAAAAGGTTTCTTATTGTCTTGGATTTCATTTTTGCTTTTACTCTTTAAGGCTATGTTTAGATCTCAGTAAAGATTCAATAAGTGTGTCTTCTTATAATGGTACTATGACAGGTATCCTATTTATATATTAGTGTTATTAGAATTATAAGAAGCATGTGGAATACTTGCTATTTTCAAAAGACTTTCAAAGTAAAATACGTGTACTATGCATTGTTATTTATCTGTGGCAAATAACTGGCTAATCTGCTGTGTGATAACCAGGTCACATATCCTCTCTAGGTAAACAAAGCAGCCTCCTCTTTTCTTAACTGGTTGCCAGTTTAATTGCACTTCAGGAAGACAACAGCAACTTTGCCATTTGAATTCATAACTGCCCCTCTAATTCCCCACTCCTCAGCATCCCATATCCCTACCATAACCATTGAACTAGTGGTTCAATCTAGGAACCTCTAGGGTTCCCAGAATTCCAACACTCCTAGTCACTTTTCCACTGTTTCTTTTTTTTAACCTCATATAATAGGTTCTTAAAGATCTCCCAGAACAGTTGAAGAGCATGATTTCTAGCATTATTGAAATTTACTTAGCTGAACAACTTATCCACTATTTGAGAAATTCACCTGAATGGAGCCTCAATTTAACTCACTTGTGGGGATAATTTCATAGTTGAAAAATTTATTGCAAGCACCAAGTTATGTGCTTATGGAACCACAATTCCTGGCAGACAGCAAATGCTCAGTATTTGCCATCTCCTCCTCTGTCCCCATGTTGTTCTTTACTTTCTGAACTCCTAGGTATTGTGATAGTTATGAATGACTGAATAAAAAGAGACAAAACTCAGGCTTAGAAGATAAAGATGCCCTGAATTGCCCAACTTGATCACTTGGCATGTAGTTGAATGGCTTATGTAATCAATCTGTAAGTCTGGGACCCAGTGGAGCGGAAAAGGGCTAAATCTGGAGAGAGAGAGAGAGAGAGAGAGAGAGAGAGAGAGAGAGAGAGAGAGAGAGAGAGGAAAAAGGAGGAAGAGGTGGAGGAAGAGGAGAGGACAGGGAACAAGCCTCTTTTCTTCCCTTATTTCATAAGAGGACTCCACCTGTCATTGAATGGGACCGCAATACCCCTGGGATATAGAATCTTTGAGTCATTAAACTTCTAAACTTCTCAAATTGACTCAGTAAATCAGTCAATAAAATATTCTAGAGCATAGACAGCTGCCCTCGGGCAAGTCTTCTACACCCTAGGATGTACAACTGCTGAGTCACTCAGTTAAGCTTTTAAACTTTTCGAGTTGACACAGTGAATCAACCATTAAAATCCACCC
>NW_004524687.1:9794387-9805431 GCF_000260255.1 Octodon degus
TGTAATTTTCGGGTGTAGGCAAAAACACAACTTACAGATGGCAAGAAATCTAAAATCTATCACATATACTTTCCCTCTCCACTTCTAGTATTTTTGGATACAGTCATTCTCACAGATTCTAGTTGAGAGATGTGGCTTGTAAAGTGAGCTTCATGTTAAGCTCTTAAAAATTGAGACAACATTGCCCACAGTTGAGTGAGGCAGATCCCACTTCAGAGGCTGCGGATAGTGAGGGGCACCCAGCTCTTCAAGGACAGCTATGCCTTGGCCGTGCTGGACAATGGGGACCCTCTGGATAGTACCCCCCTGGTTCCGGGAAGGCTGCAGGAGTTGGAGCTCCAGAGTCTCAAAGAGATCCAGAAGGGAGGGGTCCTGATCCAGCAGAGCCCCCGGCTGTGCCACCAGGACAGCATCCTGTGGGAGGACATCTTCCACAAGAACAACCAACTGGTCCCCATATGGGTGGACAGCAACCACTCTTGAGCCTGCCCACCCTGCTCCCCGGCCTGCAGAACTCCCTACTGCTGGTGTGTGTGCCAGCAGCTGCGCCCACTGCAAGGGCCCCCACCCCACTGACTGCTGCCACAAGCAATGCGCTGCGGGCTGCACAGGCCCCAAGCACTCCGACTGCCTGGCCTGCCTGCACTTCAGTCACAGAGGCATCTGTGAGCTGCACTGCTTGGCTCTGATCACCTACAACACCAAAACCTTCAGTCCATGCCCAGCCCCGAGGGCCGCTACACTTTTGGTGCCAGCTGTGTGACCACTTGTTCCTGTGAGTACCAGCAGTGGGGAGCATGGAGACTGTGTCCCTTGTCTTGGAGGCAGATCCTGAGCTTCCTGGTTCTTCTGATAGTTACAGAACAGTTGGCACTTACTCAGTATGCCACTTTGTTCCTGTGCCTTAGTTTTTGTTTTAATCTAAAATGAGAGACAGGGATAGTGGTGGGTGTCTGTAATCCCAGCACTTGGGAGGCTGAGGCAGGAGGATTGCTGGGAGTTCAAGGGCAATGTCATATTTACTCAGTCCTAAGATGTGCTAAGCAATCATCTCTGTCTTCTATATAGCATACAACAGGAAAGCTATTCCTCCCAGAAGTGTTGAATGATATTTTGATTTAATGGTTAAATGAATGATGATTTAAATTCTCCTTTGACTGAGAAATACAAAAATGCATTTAATAGTGAAAAAAAATTGAGACAAGAAAATAGAAAAATATTAAGATTTCTTAAAAGCAAGCCCTAATAATGAATTATTTGTCCCATCTTGCATAACTATTTCTGTTAATCTGAGCAACAGATCTGGTGATAAAAATAGATAAAATAACAATCATTGTTAATTAGCTATTCTTGTTTTGAAAATCTGTAACTGTGTATTGCTGCATGTTGTCTATTTCTGTGTTTGTTTCTGCTATTTATTTTTGCTTTTTTTTACTCTTCAAAACAAATTTTTTAAAAAAAATTGAGCTTAGGGAAGAAGGTATTAGTTGAAAAATTTTAAATATAACTATTCTTTGCATAAGAAACATAACCTTTAAGATATATAACATAAGAAAATAGATTAATCTTAATATATAAAATCCACTAATTACATGTATATTTTTACAAAAGCTAGCATTTCTCTATTACAAAGCAAAAGTAAGTTTACACATGGCATAGTACATGTTCCAATACACTTATTAATGTCTTGCTTATAAACATATGCAAAAAATCATCATTTTTGGAGAATTACACATGTATTTTAGAGTTGTTCTTTTAGAATTTGATATGAGGAATACTTTCTTTTTTTTATTTATTTTTTCCCATAATTTTATTGAGAAACAAATAACAATGAGACAGTTTCAAACCAAATTGGTAGGACAGTTTCAATAATGCACACATTGCATACATTCTTCCTAGTGGTTAATTGCTGTACAAGATGCGGACATGATATCCTATTTACAAACACCATTAGAACAAATCACTCTATTCATTAAGAGAATGTAACTATATATCTATCCTAACCACTTTGAATACACAGATACAAAATGGACATTCATCTGTATACCCTTTTTTGTTAAGTTCCACCATTTAAATATCATAGGTGTGTAAACTCAGCAAAATATTCTAAAAGAGTCCAGTAGCCCATAATAGTAGTGGGTCATCCGCTTCACTGGCAATGTCAGAAATTGTTGACCTGAGTCTCCTACAGCTCAACATAACAGCATGGCTTTACTTCTTTCCTAAATTGTTTATTCAGGGGTTCCATCATTTTTATATTCTCCTCTATTTTTTTTATCAGTGTATTCTTTAGAAGCACTTAGTACTTCTTTGATTAGAGTTACCACTACATTTTTTAGTTCAGTAATTATTTCTGATCTGATTTCTCCTATACCTTTCTGCAGTTGATTCTTTACTGTCAACGCTATCATTTCCGAGATATCTGGCATGTGATTTCCAGTTTCCTCAGTGCTAGTGTCTTCTGCATTTGTACTGGGTGGACTCGGGGCCTGAGACTGCACTTTGTTCCTTCTCTTTGTCATTTTGTATACCACTGTCTTCTGACCTTTGGTGTAGAGCTTAGATAGAATTATTACCTTAGCACCTGGTCCGGATCTATGAAGTTCGGATTCCTCCAGGTGGGTGTTGTTTGGATCTGGCTGCTGTGCTCCACTTCTTTCTGCTGCAGGTGTTAGAGTTGAACCCTTTGTGTCTCTCTGGCAAGATATTCTGCTCCTGAATCAGCTGGGTGGGTCTTGCCTCTAGCCTCTTTGCAGGGAGTTCTGCTGAAGGGTTCCCTGCTGGGCCTGCAGCCTGGGTTGAATGAGGATCTGCGGGCCCTGGTCGTCTCACTCACTTGCCAGACCTGCGCTCTGGGGCTATTCAGGATCCCACAGGCCCCCGGTAGTCTCACTCACTCACCGGGCCTGTGTTCTGGGTCTGTTCAGGATCCTGCGTCCTGGGGGAATAATTTCACTGAGATTAAAATGAAAAATTTTCAGTTAAATTTTATATCAGATACATGACTTTTGGTGTTTTAAATAAAATCATTCTAATTTTTAGGATATGCAATGATCATAAGCTGCTTTATAAAAAAGGCAAAATTTCACTTTACAAGTACTTAAAATTAGCGCTGTTGAAACAACCTGTACCCAGTTACGTAGCTGCTGCAATCTCTCTCCCAGGTTCCAGATGTAAAAATCTACCTGTGTGTCACATTCTACCCAGAGAGCTCAGTGTCAGCCTCAGACTCAGATGGCCAAAGCTGAACTCACTTCCTCCACACCTCCCAAAACCTGCTCGCATCTTTCGAATCTCCTGCCTACATGAGCCATCCACAGTTCACCTACCCTTCTTTGTTTTGCTGTCATCCCAGACTCTGACTCTTACACTCACCCAGTGCAACAAATCCATGTGGATTCTTTCCTTGCCATTTCTTCACTCTATGTATGTGTCCATCTTCCCAGGACTGTGGCTCAGGGTCTTGCCTTCTTATCAGGATGATGGGAGGGAAATGATTTAAATCCAAATGATTCACTCTCTCCTTTTGGCACTGGATTGCTTGACAACCCTCTCTGCACTCTGCTGCTGGACCTATCTCACTAACAGGCACGTACTTACTAGATAAATAGTTGCTGACTGAGCATCTTTCTAGTAGCGGGCATTGTGCCTGGTGTCAGAATGTAGACACTCTCAGCAGAGTTCACAGTTTAGGAGCAAAGAGAGGTAAAAACACTGAGAATATACCTCTTATTCATGTCATAAATGGCATAAATGATATGAAGGAAGAAATAGAAGCATTGGAAAGGGTAGCCATATAATTTCTCTCCTAAGAGCTGATATCTGAAAGACATTGAAAAGCCAGTCGCTAACAAGAGGAACAGCTCCTCAGGGATGACTGGTGTAAAAGCCCTTAGGTAGCAATGAAACAGATTTCAGAGAAGTTGATTTGAATTTAATGTGCTCAGAGCCCATTGCCTGCCCTATCATAAATCTTTCAATCTCCCCCTCTCACCAGTGAGCCCTGAACCTTTGCACAGAGCTACATCTCTAGCACTTCTTGATTTCTTATATTGAGCCTGAGTCTTGCTAAATCACTGAGTTGTTTAGTCTGGGCTCAAACTTTCAATCCTCCTACCTCAGCCTCTCAGAGTTCTGGGATTACCCTTGTGCAACACCATGCCCAGTCCTCCAGGTAACTTCAAGTGGCCTGAAGCTGTTGTTGTTCCTTTATCAATTATTTGGAAACCTACTGAGCAACTCTATGAGGAGATGGCAATGAGATAAGACATCTAAGAAATGACGGAAAAGTGATATTGGTAATGGAATGACTACACAACCCTGTATAAATTCATATTTCCTTTTGTTTAACACAAATAACAAAATGGCTTTCAGAGAAATTACACTGATCTGATTGTTTTCCTTTATTGCAAAATGAGAGAAAAGTGGAAAAGAAAACAAAAGGATAAACTTAAGCAGCTTAGAATTCAAAGGTCATTAGCATTAAAATATTCTCAGTAGGAAAGCCAAATAGACATTTCCCAAACATTTGAAATTTGCACTTCCAATTGGTCTCAGAAAGGTATGAAAACTACACTTTTGTTAATGCTCCTTCATGAAAAGTCAGGTTGCTCAATGATCTCTCTTTAATTCTGAGCTGCTGTTCAGGAGTAAAAGCATGGGAGGCTGAAATAAGAGCAGATCCTCTTTTATTACACATAAAGTGGCTTAAAAACTCATGTACTAAAATCTTAATGAATTCCCTGTGGGACTGCAGACTCAGTTATGCTCACAGGGGAGAGACAGAACTTTCTGGAAGAGGTAGACATGTGACAAACTACACTGCTTTCTGGTAGCCAGGAGGCTCAGCTCTCTTTTCTTCAGTTAGATGAGTAATCATGGAAAATGTCATGCTGGGGGAAGTGCATCTCATTTTGTGGCACTAAACAAGTATCTAACTTTAAACAAGCAGGAAAGAAAAAACACTCTGTATGTGTACACTAAGTCTATTTGTTCAAAGGTTTGGTTCAGTTCTACTACCTCTTTGCTAATTTTTGTCTGCCTGACCTATCTTTTTGAGATAAGGGTGTGCTAAGGTCCCCTCTTAAGGTTGTGATATTGATCATTAGATTTTTCATGTCCAGTAAATTTGTCTTATAAAGTTGGTTGCTTCCATATTTGGAGCATACATATTTATGACTGTTATCTCTTTCTCTTCAATTTTTCTCCTAACCAGTATGTAGTGACCCTTATCTTGTTTGATCATTCTTGGTTTGAAGTTCAGAATGTCTGTGAACAGAATAGCTACCCCTGATTATTTTTGGAGTTCCTGGAGCATGAGGTATTGTTTTTCATAGTTTGACTTTCAGCATACAAATTTCTTTATGGGTTAAATGTGTTTCTTGTATACAACTATTGTTGGATTTTTTTTTCTCTTAATCCACTCTGCCAATCTTTTTCTTTTAATTGGTGAACTGAGTCCATTTATATTGGTGGTTATAATTGATATGTATTGGCTTATGTTTGTCATGTTATTTTCCTGTTGTTGGTTCTTAACTTTTGTCTTATGTTCGTTTGCCCTGTTTGGTGGGTCTTTCTGTTGTCATTTTTGGAACTGTAGTCATTTTGATCCCTTTCTAGAATGTCTTTTAGTACACTGTTTAGGGGTGGTTTTGTCATCCATGGAAGTATTTTACTTCTCCATTAAACTTGAAAGAGCTTTGCAGGGTATATCAGTCTGTGTTGAATTTGTTTTGTTTTTTCTTGCGGAACTGGGGATTGAACTCAGGGCTGTGTGCTTGCCACAGAAGCACTTATTCTACTGAGATTTTTTCTTTTTTCTTTTTCTTTTTTTCTTTTTTTTTTTGTGGTACCAGAGATTGAACTTAGGATCCTGTGCTTGCCAGGCAAGCACTTATTCTACTGAGCTATCTCCCTGGCCCCTGAATTTGTTTTCTTGTAGGACTTGAAATACTTTACTCCATGCTCTTGTTGACTTGATGATTTGTGCTGAGAAATCTACTGCTATTATGATGGGTTTTCCCTTAAATGTGATCTATTTCTTTCTCTAGCAGCTTGTACTTTATGTATTTTTTTTCCATAATTTTATTGAGAAACAAATAGCAATGAGACAGTTTCAAACCAAACTGGTAGGGCAGTTTAAATAATTAACACATTGCATACATTCTTCCTAATGGTTAATTGCTGTATAAGATATGGACTTGATATCCTATTTACAAACACCATTAGAACAAATTCCTCTATTCATTAAGAGAACGTAACTATATATCTATCCTAACCACTTTTAATACACAGATACAAAATGGACATTCATCTGTATACCCTTTTTTTGTTAAGTTCCACCATTTAAATATCATAGGTGTGTAAACTTAGCAAAATATTCTAAAAGAGTCCAGTAGCCCATAATAGTATTGGGTCTTCCGTTTGACTGGCAAAGTCAGAAATTGTTGACCTGAGTCCCCTACAGCTCAACATAACACCATGGCTTTACTTCTTATACTTCGTTTTTATACTTTTCTGCTGGATGGTTAAGACCAAGGTAAAGCAGAACCTATGCAACAAGAATTGTAGCTTTTGGGTCTGAGAAGGTCAGTGAAATCCCCTCAGGATTTATCCTGAGATCCTGTACCTCAGATTGTAGAACCTTTGTCAGTGTCAGCCATGTGGATGAGTCACGGCCATTGCTTGACCAATGTGCTCCCTGTGAAAGCCTGAGAGAATGTTTTCTCTCCATGTGACTCTCCTTAGGCACACTCTACATCATCAATCACTTTCCTCTTTGGCCCCATAATCTTCTTCATCAGAAAATTTGGGACACTACTGAATTACATGATGTTACAGTACAAGTTCTCCTATGTCCTGAGTCTTAATTGACCTTAGAAGGCTAGGGCCAAAATGTTGGCTTTCCTTGGGGCCCTCCTTTTTCTCTAATTTTGGTCTGCAAACTTAGGTTGTTAACCATCCAGAAGACAAACTGATTGTTATTTCCATACAACTTAGGCTATTAAGCTTAACCTCACTATCTGTCTGCATATCAAACATCTTAGGCATAATATGGAACAGGTATTTTTCATCAAGTATTAATATGTTGAACTTTAAGTCCCTATAGAATATGATGAAAAAACATTTAAAAATTAGAATATATTTTTAAAATTAGGCATAAAGAATTATATACTTCTTATGATTACACATACGTCCAAAAATCTAACCATATACAACCTTGAAGCAAGACAGTCCCACAATATTCCTTTTCCTATCTCTTGCCTTCATTCACCACCCCTTTCTTTTTGAACAATCATCTACCAGAGAGACAGCACAGCAGCAACTGGCATGTCATGACAAGCAGCCCGTATTCAGAAGTCCAGAATGATAGGCACTCCAAGCATGAAACTACTATTACAGATTACCATCTGCAGTGCAGTTGTTTAGTTCACAGGTATCAGTATATATAGTTAGTCAGGGCGAGAATCTTTCCAATTAACCATTAGATTCAAAAATCTTCTGGAGATTCTTAGGATCATTGCCTTGCCCATCTTCTACATATAACTGTATGGCTTGACATTGTCATGTTTCTTAGCTCTTCTCTTTTCCCTCTCTTGATTAGTTAGTCCTCGAGATCCTGCTTTCCTTTCACTTGTATTATACTTTTCTATTTGTATTTCTTGTTTTGAGTTCTTATACTAGGGAAACTATATGGTATTTACATGTGTGTCCTGTTTATTTCACTTATGAGTATATGTTCAAGTGGCATCCACTTTAATATAAAGGTTTCTAGTTTATCATTCTTAATAGCTGAGTAATACTTCTAGCAGCTTTTAGTATGTTGTTCTTGTGCTGAATTTCTGGGATCTAATTATACATCTCCATGTAGTTTTAATTGGGTTCATATTATTTGGAGTTCTATATGCCTTGGTTAACCTGAATGTCAGATTGTTTCCCCATATGTGGGAAGTTTTCTGCTATTACTTCTGTCCATATTCTTTTTATGGCATTTGTTTTGCCTCCTTTTTTCTCATTTATGCCTACTAGTTTTATGTTGTTCACCTTTGCATTGTCTTACAACTTTTGAATTATTATTTCCTGGATGTTTGTTGTTTTTAAGAGATTTTTCTTTTCCTGGTTGCTAGCTGCAATGTTGTCTTCAAGGTCTGAAAGGCTATCTTCACTTTTACTGAGATAGTTTTGCCAACTTTTAATGGAATTTTTAATTTCTTATATGTCTTGTTGAATGTTCTTCATGTATTCTATTTTTTCCTGTATTGCTCATTCAGGGTTTCCATTTTTTCTATTATCCTCTATTTTTTTTATCAGTGTCGTGTGTGTGTGTGTGTGTGTGTGTGTGTGTATGTGTGTGTGTGTGTGTGTGTGTGTGTGTGGTACCCGGCATCAAACTCAGGATCTTGCACATGCAAGGCAGGTGCTTATGCTGAAAAGCTGTTTCCATGGCTCTGTATCACTGTCTTTTTTAGAAATGCTAAGTAATTCTTTCATTATAGGTATCATTTTCTTTTTTGCCTGGGAGATTGTTTCTGATATGATTTCCTCTATGCCCTTCTGTGGTTGTTTCTTTACTTCAGTTGCTATTATTTCAGAGATTTCAGGTGTGTGACCTCCAATTTCTTCTATGTTGATGTTTCCTGGGTTTGTTCTGGGTTAGCTTGGGACCTGAGACTGCATTTGCTCCTTCTTTTTGTCATTTTGTATTTCAGAGAGAACTCTTTATTTTGATTTCTGCTATACTTTTTTTGTGGAAGTTGGATAGTAGGTAACTGTATTACTGCAATAAGAACCTCTCTGTAAAGGGTCTGACCATTAAGTATCTCTCCCACATCAGAGATTCTGGTTTGATGTGTGTCCCAATATTTTGCCTTCTCTATTAATTAAGAGTGAGATACTGATTTCTGTTTGGCACTGTCCTCTGTCTTTTTATATAGGGATTTGGTGTGGTTATTACCCAAGTGCCTTCTGATAATATTACTCAAGAGAGAACAGGTGGTTAAGGCAGATATAGTATCTTATTTACAGTAGTACAATCAGCAATACTAATAACAGCTAGTGAAATTTAGAAATTGACAAACTTGTAACTAATGGTTTTGTGCTTTAGACCATAGGAGCAAAAATTATAGCTATATAACAAAGTAAATCAGAGAATTTTTATTTAAATCAGTTCCCATGAGTTCTATCTAAGCACTCCCCTTCATGTACCTGGAGTCTGCCAGGCAGGCTAGTTCACCCAAGTTACCTCCTGCCACCATTGTGATACAAGGATCCTCATCATAGGTCTAGGCCTGGGCATCACTGGGCCTACCAATATGCCTCAGCTCATTGTAGCTAGTTCTACCAAACTTGAACTCAACAAGCCAGGCCTGACTCAGGTCTGGTTGCTTGGCTCCTTGTGGCTGCACCCTGCCAAAGTGGACTAGCTGGGCCTGGCTGGCTGTTAGGCTCAGCAGCTCCTTCTGGCTCTATTTATTAGTTTTATATCAAGATGTTTCTGTTGTAGAAGACTGAAATTAGTGTAATGATTATCACAAAAATTAAAAAACAATTCATTTTCAATAGAAACAGTAACAAAATACAGGGACAGATAGATTTCAAATGGCACAGTTTCATTTAAAAATATATGCTATTTCACTTCTCGGCCTTTTGGCTAAGATCAAGTGTAGTAAAAATATATGCTATGTTTGAGAGATTGAACTGCCCACTTTTTCCATGTGAAGTTAAAGGAACCAAATGAAGAGCAATCTGCAGAAGCCAGGGGCAAAGGTAGAATCACACTCTTGTTTTTCAGAATTCTACTCAAGACCACCAGCCATATTTTCTCACACTAATCACCACCAACAAAATAGTTACTCTATTCACCTCAAAATGAGATGGGAGACAAATCAAGAATGATAGATTTTTCATAGGCAAAGACTATTTTCTGACCCATTCTGTGGAGGAAACAACATAGGGAGCATAAAGGAGAGCATGGTGGGGTGGTGATGATATAGGAGATAAAGCTTGGAAGAGCTGGCTGGGGAAATGAGTAGGATCTGTCCATCACAAGAGCCCAGGAAAAGGCCTGGGCCCCATATGTGGAGCATCTCATGAGCTCCCAGAAGATGTGGGGGATGACATAAAAGAAGGTTGGGTACAATGCGGTGCTGCTATTGTGAACTATTTCAATAGCATGCATTGCCTTCCCAGATGCTGCTTATCATTGTATTTTTGCTGTTACCTACTTCATCCTCTTTGTAAAACCCAAGTTCACATTGTACAGCTAGTTTCTCCTATGCCCATGCACCTTGCAATTTTCAAATGAACTTTTAGCACTGAGTTTGGCTTGTCTCATCCAATTCTTTGTTTGAGGCAAGAAGAACCTGGAAAACTTCTGACTGGGCACCTATGAAAAGGCCCCAGCCTTTTAAGCAAGAAGCTAAAAAACACATATGCATGTAGTTTGAAACCCTACCTAGGATGCCTCATTCTGATGAACATATGGGACACAGTTGTATCTGGGCAAACATGCTCAAGAGTAGCCTGCTTACTGAGGTCACAGTGGTGGAGCAAAGTCCTT
Organism: Octodon degus; assembly: GCF_000260255.1. Classification (NCBI taxonomy): domain Eukaryota; kingdom Metazoa; phylum Chordata; class Mammalia; order Rodentia; family Octodontidae; genus Octodon; species Octodon degus. The sequence goes on from NW_004524687.1 coordinate 9,804,946, forward strand.
CATGCTTAGTGTTAGAATTCCTGGAAAAGGCACTGCCATCACTAGGCAGTAAGGTCTTCCTGCCACATCTGGACCTCTGGAGGACCATGACTGTGGCCAGATAGACAGTGGAGCTCAGATGAAAAGGATTAGATCAGATCAAGCTCTCTGATTCCATGCTTGGTGTGCAGCCCAGGAAAGTTCTGAGCAACACAGGCATTGCTTTCTAGTGACCCAAAGACATTCACAGATATAGTGGAAAAGCTAAAGCATGCTGCTACAAAGCACATGTAAGGTCATGTCCTACATAGTCACATAGGACAAAGAAAAAACAAAACAAAAAACAGAGCGCAGGCCTGGCAAGTGAGTGAGACGACCAAGGCCGCGGGATCCTGAACAGACCCAGAGCGCAGGCCCAGTGAGTGAGTGAGAGGACCGGGGGTCCACCGGATCCTGAATAGACCCAGAGCGCAGGTCCTGAGAGTGAGTGAGAGGACCCGGAGCCAA